>NC_068429.1:692500-830000 GCF_023373465.1 Oncorhynchus keta | reverse complement strand
GTGATATGGTATTGTTTTCTCAATTCAACTTTTAGTTCAATGACAAAAGACCGCGATTTCCCCAGGAATATGGGTGGAGACCAGAGCAATCGATCTCCGACGCAAGTTAAGAACAAATTCGTATTTTCAATGACGGCCTACAGGAGGACTGGTGTTGGGTTGTTAAGGGTACAGGAGGACTGGAGTTGGGCTGCTGGGGTCCTGGAGGAATGGTGTTGGGGGTAGAGGAGGACTGCTGTTGGGGGTACAGGAGGACTGCTGTTGGGGGTACAGGGGACTGCTGTTGGGGGTACAGGAGGACTGCTGTTGGGGGTACAGGAGGACTGCTGTTGGGGTACAGGAGGACTGCTGTTGGGGGTACAGGAGGACTGCTGTTGGGGGTACAGGAGGACTGCTGTTGGGGGTACAGGAGGACTGCTGTTGGGGGTACAGGAGGACTATAATAAATAATAATATATGCCATTTAGCTGACGCTTTTATCCAAAGGACTTACAGTCAGTGCATACATTCTGTTGGGTGGGGAATCGAACCCACTACCCAGGAGGACTGATGTTGAGCCACAGAAGGACCACAGAAGGACTGATGTTGGGGTACAGGAGGACTGCTGTTGGGGGTACAGGAGGACTGATGTTGGGGGTACAGGAGGACTGCTGTTGGGGGTACCGGAGGACTGGAGTTGAAAAACACTGCTGTAGAGTTTGTACCTGTTACATTTCAATCTCCTGTCTGTGCCTCTGCTTTGCTGGATGGATGCCCACTCTGGTGTCCCTGTGTCTGTCTGAGTAGCACGTCTGCAGGCAGAGCTGGGCTCTGAGTGGTACTAGGGTCTGGGTAGCACATCTGCAGGCAGAGCTGGGGTCTGAGTGGTACTAGTGGTCTGGTCTGAGTGGTACTAGCACGTCTGCAGTGGCAGAGCTGGGCTCTGAGTGGTACTAGTACTATGGTCTGAGTGGTACTAGGGTCTGAGTGGTACTAGGGTCTGAGTGGTACTAGGGTCTGTCTGCAGGAAGTGGTACTAGGTCTGAGTGGTACTAGGGTCTGGAGTGGTACTAGGGTCTGAGTGGTACTAGGGTCTGAGTGGTACTAGGGTCTGAGTGGTACTGCAGGGTCTGAGTGGTACTAGGGTCTGAGTAGCACATCTGCAGGCAGAGCTGGGGTCTGAGTGGTACTAGGGTCTGAGTGGTACTATGGTCTGAGGGTACTAGGGTCTGAGTGGTACTAGGGTCTGAGTGGCACTAGGGTCTGAGTGGTACTAGGGTCTGGAGTGGTAGGGTCTAGGGTCTGAGTGGTACTAGGGTCTGGTAGCACATCTGCAGGCCGAGCTGGGGTTTGAGTGGAGCTGGAGTCCTCTGGGCAGGAACCCTGGGGACGGCTCATTGATTTCCCCTCCAGCCGCAGAGTTCCATCTCTGACCAGGGATAACATGTCCCCTTGCCAGCCATCTCCTGTCCTCCCTGTCCTCCCCTGTCCTCCCCAGTCTTCCCCCGGGCCAGTGCAGAGCAGCACTTCCCTGTGTCTGTTTGATGTTTGATGCTCAGAGCTTCTGACAGCCTCCTATTAGATCACGGTGATGTCTGACAGAGGGGCCCACCAGGCACAGCAGAGATGGAGAGAGAGAGAGAGAGAGAGAGAGAGTGCGTAATGTTTATTTCACTTTTGTTTATTATCTATTTCACTTGCCTGGCAATGTTAACATGTTTCCCATGCCAATAAAGCCCTTTAAATTTAAATTGAATTGAGGGAGAGAGAATTCGTGGACTAAAGGGCGGTATAGACAGAGCAGTGACAGACAGGCTAGCCCACCTGCTAGTAGATGAAGAGCGTGATGATGATGATGATGATGATGATGATGATGATGATGATGATGATGAGATGATGATGATGATGATGATGATGATGATGATGATGATGATGTGAGAAGACCCCAGACAGAGCAGTGACAGACAGGCTAGCCCACCTGCTAGTAGATGAAGAGCGTGATGATGATGATGATGGTGATGATGATGATGATGGTGAGAAGACCCCAGACAGAGCAGTGACAGACAGGCTGATGAGTAGATGAAGAGCGTGATGATGATGATGATGATGATGATGATGATGATGATGATGATGATGATGATGTGATGAGAAGACCCCAGACAGAGCAGTGACAGACAGGCTAGCCCTAGTAGACCGTGATGATGATGATGATGATGATGATGTGATGATGAAGATGCGTGATGATGATGATGATGATGATGGTGACAGACAGAGCCCACCTGCTAGTAGATGAAGAGCGTGATGATGATGATGATGGTGAGAAGACCCCAGACAGAGCAGTGACAGACAGGCTAGCCCACCTGCTAGTAGATGAAGAGCGTGATGATGATGATGATGATGATGATGGTGAGAAGACCCCAGACAGAGCAGTGACAGACAGGCTAGCCCACCTGCTAGTAGATGAAGAGCGTGATGATGATGATGATGATGGTGAGAAGACCCCAGACAGAGCAGTGACAGACAGGCTAGCCCACCTGCTAGTAGATGAAGAGCGTGATGATGATGATGATGATGATGATGATGATGGTGAGAAGACCCCAGACAGAGCAGTGACAGACAGGCTAGCCCACCTGCTAGTAGATGAAGAGCGTGATGATGATGATGATGATGATGGTGAGAAGACCCCAGACAGAGCAGTGACAGACAGGCTAGCCCACCTGCTAGTAGATGAAGAGCGTGATGATGATGATGATGATGATGATGATGATGATGATGATGATGATGATGATGATGATGGTGAGAAGACCCCAGACAGAGCAGTGACAGACAGGCTAGCCCACCTGCTAGTAGATGAAGAGCGTGATGATGATGATGATGATGGTGAGAAGACCCCAGACAGAGCAGTGACAGACAGGCTAGCCCACCTGCTAGTAGATGAAGAGCGTGATGATGATGATGATGATGGTGTGAAGACCCCAGACAGAGCAGTGACAGACAGGCTAGCCCACCTGAGTAGATGAAGAGCGTGATGATGATGATGATGATGATGATGATGGTGAGAAGACCCCAGACAGAGCAGTGACAGACAGGCTAGCCCACCTGCTAGTAGATGAAGAGCGTGATGATGATGATGATGATGATGATGATGATGATGATGATGAGAAGACCCCAGACAGAGCAGTGACAGACAGGCTAGCCCACCTGCTAGTAGATGAAGAGCGTGATGATGATGATGATGATGATGGTGGTGAAGACCCCAGACAGAGCAGTGACAGACAGGCTAGCCCACCTGCTAGTAGATGATGATGATGATGATGATGATGATGATGATGATGATGATGTGAGAAGACCCCAGACAGAGCAGTGACAGACAGGCTAGCCCACCTGCTAGTAGATGAAGAGCGTGATGATGATGATGATGATGGTGAGAAGACCCCAGACAGAGCAGTGACAGACAGGCTAGCCCACCTGCTAGTAGATGAAGAGCGTGATGATGATGATGATGATGATGGTGAGAAGACCCCAGACAGAGCAGTGACAGACAGGCTAGCCCACCTGCTAGTAGATGAAGAGCGTGATGATGATGATGATGATGATGAGAAGACCCCAGACAGAGCAGTGACAGACAGGCTAGCCCACCTGCTGTAGATGAAGAGCGTGATGATGATGATGATGATGCGTGATGATGATGATGATGATGATGATGGTGAGAAGACCCCAGACAGAGCAGTGACAGACAGGCTAGCCCACCTGCTAGTAGATGAAGAGCGTGATGATGATGATGATGATGATGATGATGGTGAGAAGACCCCAGACAGAGCAGTGACAGACAGGCTAGCCCACCTGCTAGTAGATGAAGAGCGTGATGATGATGATGATGATGATGGTGAGAAGACCCCAGACAGAGCAGTGACAGACAGGCTAGCCCACCTGCTAGTAGATGAAGAGCGATGATGATGATGATGATGATGATGATGATGGTGAGAAGACCCCAGACAGAGCAGTGACAGACAGGCTAGCCCACCTGCTAGTAGATGAAGAGCGTGATGATGATGATGATGATGATGGTGAGAAGACCCCAGACAGAGCAGTGACAGACAGGCTAGCCCACCTGCTAGTAGATGAATGATGATGATGATGATGATGATGATGATGATGATGATGGTGAGAAGACCCCAGACAGAGCAGTGACAGACAGGCTAGCCCACCTGCTAGTAGATGAAGAGCGTGATGATGATGATGATGATGGTGAGAAGACCCCAGACAGAGCAGTGACAGACAGGCTAGCCCACCTGCTAGTAGATGAAGAGCGTGATGATGATGATGATGATGATGGTGAAGATGATGAGTGACAGACAGGCTAGCCCACCTGAGTAGATGAGCGTGATGATGATGATGATGGTGAGAAGACCCCAGACAGAGCAGTGACAGACAGGCTAGCCCACCTGCTAGTAGATGAAGAGCGTGATGATGATGATGATGATGGTGAGAAGACCCCAGACAGAGCAGTGACAGACAGGCTAGCCCACCTGCTAGTAGATGAAGAGCGTGATGATGATGATGATGATGATGATGAGAAGACCCCAGACAGAGCAGTGACAGACAGGCTAGCCCACCTGCTAGTAGATGAAAGAGATGATGATGATGATGATGATGGTGAGAAGACCCCAGACAGAGCAGTGACAGACAGGCTAGCCCACCTGCTAGTAGATGAAGAGCGTGATGATGATGATGATGATGATGATGATGATGATGATGATGATGATGATGATGATGATGGTGAGAAGACCCCAGACAGAGCAGTGACAGACAGGCTAGCCCACCTGCTAGTAGATGAAGAGCGTGATGATGATGATGATGATGATGATGATGATGGTGCAGTGACAGACAGGCTAGCCCACCTGCTAGTAGATGAAGAGCGTGATGATGATGATGATGATGGTGAGAAGACCCCAGACAGAGCAGTGACAGACAGGCTAGCCCACCTGCTAGTAGATGAAGAGCGTGATGATGATGATGATGATGATGATGATGGTGAGAAGACCCCAGACAGAGCAGTGACAGACAGGCTAGCCCACCTGCTAGTAGATGAAGAGCGTGATGATGATGATGATGTGATGATGATGATGATGATGATGATGGTGAGAAGACCCCAGACAGAGCAGTGACAGACAGGCTAGCCCACCTGCTAGTAGATGCGTGATGTGATGATGAATGATGATGATGATGATGATGATGATGATGATGATGATGATGATGATGATGAGAAGACCCCAGACAGAGCAGTGACAGACAGGCTAGCCCACCTGCTAGTAGATGAAGAGCGTGATGATGATGATGATGATGATGGTGAGAAGACCCCAGACAGAGCAGTGACAGACAGGCTAGCCCACCTGCTAGTAGATGAAGAGCGTGATGATGATGATGATGATGATGAGAAGACCCCAGACAGAGCAGTGACAGACAGGCTAGCCCACCTGCTAGTAGATGAAGAGTGATGATGATGATGATGATGGTGAGAAGACCCCAGACAGAGCAGTGACAGACAGGCTAGCCCACCTGCTAGTAGATGAAGAGCGTGATGATGATGATGATGATGGTGAGACCCCAGACAGAGCAGTGAGACCTGCTAGTAGATGATGAGCGTGATGATGATGATGATGATGATGGTGAGAAGACCCCAGACAGAGCAGTGACAGACAGGCTAGCCCACCTGCTAGTAGATGAAGAGCGTGATGATGATGATGATGATGGTGAGAAGACCCCAGACAGAGCAGTGACAGACAGGCTAGCCCACCTGAGTAGATGCGTGATGATGATGATGATGATGATGATGATGATGATGATGGTGAGAAGACCCCAGACAGAGCAGTGACAGACAGGCTAGCCCACCTGCTAGTAGATGAAGAGCGTGATGATGATGATGATGATGGTGAGAAGACCCCAGACAGAGCAGTGACAGACAGGCTAGCCCACCTGCTAGTAGATGAAGAGCGATGATGATGATTGATGATGATGATGATGGTGAGAAGACCCCTTTACAGAGCAGTGACAGACAGGCTAGCCCACCCTAGTAGATATGATGTATGATGATGGTGATTGATGATATGTGAGAAGATTCTCCCTTTACATATGTATTCACCTCCCTTTACATATGTATTCACTCCCTTTACATATGTATTCACCCCTTTACATATGTATTCACCCCTTTACATATGTATTCTCTCCCTTTACATATGTATTCATCTCCTTTACATATGTATTCACCCCTTTACATATGTATTCACCCCCTTTACATATGTATTCACCCCCTTTACATATGTATTCACTCCTTTACATATGTATTCTTCCCTTTACATATGTATTCACTCCCTTTACATATGTATTCACTCCCTTTACATATGTATTCACTCCCTTTACATATGTATTCTCCCCCTTTACATATGTATTCACCCCCTTTACATATGTATTCACCCCTTTACATATGTATTCACTCCCTTTACATATGTATTCTCTCCCTTTACATATGTATTCACTCCCTTTACATATGTATTCTCCCCCTTTACATATGTATTCATCTCCCTTTACATATGTATTCACCCCTTTACATATGTATTCACCCCCTTTACATATGTATTCACTCCCCCTTTACATATGTATTCACCCCCTTTACATATGTATTCACCCCTTTACATATGTATTCACCCCTTTACATATGTATTCTCTCCCTTTACATATGTATTCTCCCCCTTTACATATGTATTCTCTCCCTTTACATATGTATTCACCCCCTTTACATATGTATTCACTCCCTTTACATATGTATTCTCTCCCTTTACATATGTATTCTCTCCCTTTACATATGTATTCTCCCCTTTACATATGTATTCTCTCCCTTTACATATGTATTCTCTCCCTTTACATATGTATTCACTCCCTTTACATATGTATTCACTCCCTTTACATATGTATTCACCCCTTTACATATGTATTCACTCCCTTTACATATGTATTCACTCCCTTTACATATGTATTCTCTCCCTTTACATATGTATTCTCTCCCTTTACATATGTATTCTCCCCCTTTACATATGTATTCTCTCCCTTTACATATGTATTCTCTCCCTTTACATATGTATTCACCCCTTTACATATGTATTCTCTCCCTTTACATATGTATTCACTCCCCTTTACATATGTATTTCTCCCCTTTACATATGTATTCACCCCTTTACATATGTATTCTCTCCCTTTACATATGTATTCACCCCCTTTACATATGTATTCACCCCCTTTACATATGTATTCTCTCCCTTTACATATGTATTCTCCCCCTTTACATATGTATTCTCCCCTTTACATATGTATTCACTCCCTTTACATATGTATTCACCCCTTTACATATGTATTCACCCCCTTTACATATGTATTCACTCCCTTTACATATGTATTCACCCCCTTTACATATGTATTCTCTCCCTTTACATATGTATTCACTCCCTTTACATATGTATTATCCCCCTTTACATATGTATTCACTCCCTTTACATATGTATTCTCTCCCTTTACATATGTATTCTCCCCTTTACATATGTATTCTCTCCCTTTACATATGTATTCACTCCCTTTACATATGTATTCATCCCTTTACATATGTATTCACCCCTTTACATATGTATTCTCCCCTTTACATATGTATTCCTCCCTTTACATATGTATTCACTCCCTTTACATATGTATTCACCCCTTTACATATGTATTCACCCCTTTACATATGTATTATCCCCCTTTACATATGTATTCTCTCCCTTTACATATGTATTCACCCCCTTACATATGTATTCTCTCCCCTTTACATATGTATTCACCCCTTTACATATGTATTCTCCCCTTTACATATGTATTCACCCCTTTACATATGTATTCATCCCCCTTTACATATGTATTCTCCCCCTTTACATATGTATTATCCCCCTTTACATATGTATTCACCCCCTTTACATATGTATTATCCCCCTTTACATATGTATTCTCTCCCTTTACATATGTATTCTCCCCCTTTACATATGTATTCACCCCCTTTACATATGTATTATCCCCCTTTACATATGTATTCTCTCCTTTACATATGTATTCTCCCTTTACATATGTATTCACCCCTTTACATATGTATTCTCCCCTTTACATATGTATTCACCCCTTTACATATGTATTATCCCCTTTACATATGTATTATCCCCCTTTACATATGTATTCTCTCCCTTTACATATGTATTATCCCCTTTACATATGTATTCTCTCCCTTTACATATGTATTCACCCCCTTTACATATGTATTCTCCCCTTTACATATGTATTCACCCCCTTTACATATGTATTCATCCCCCTTTACATATGTATTCACCCCTTTACATATGTATTCTCCCCTTTACATATGTATTCCCCCCTTTACATATGTATTCACCCCCTTTACATATGTATTTATCCCTTTACATATGTATTATCCCTTTACATATGTATTCTCCTCCCTTTACATATGTATTCTCTCCCTTTACATATGTATTCTCCCCCTTTACATATGTATTCACTCCCTTTACATATGTATTCACCCCCTTTACATATGTATTCTCCCCCTTTACATATGTATTCACTCCCTTTACATATGTATTCTCCCCCTTTACATATGTATTCACCCCTTTACATATGTATTCTCTCCCTTTACATATGTATTCTCTCCCTTTACATATGTATTCACTCCCTTTACATATGTATTCACCCCTTTACATATGTATTCACTCCCTTTACATATGTATTCTCTCCCTTTACATATGTATTCACTCCCTTTACATATGTATTCTCTCCCCTTTACATATGTATTCACTCCCTTTACATATGTATTCACCCCTTTACATATGTATTCTCTCCCTTTACATATGTATTCACTCCCTTTACATATGTATTCTCCCCCTTTACATATGTATTCACTCCCTTTACATATGTATTCTCTCCCTTTACATATGTATTCACTCCCTTTACATATGTATTATCCCCCTTTACATATGTATTATCCCCCTTTACATATGTATTCACTCCCTTTACATATGTATTCTCTCCCTTTACATATGTATTCTCCCCTTTACATATGTATTCTCTCCCTTTACATATGTATTATCCCCCTTTACATATGTATTACCCCCTTTACATATGTATTCACTCCCTTTACATATGTATTCTCTCCCTTTACATATGTATTCTCTCCCTTTACATATGTATTCACTCCCTTTACATATGTATTCTCTCCCTTTACATATGTATTCACCCCCTTTACATATGTATTATCCCCCTTTACATATGTATTCACCCCTTTACATATGTATTATCCCCCTTTACATATGTATTCACTCCCTTTACATATGTATTCTCCCCCTTTACATATGTATTCACCCCTTTACATATGTATTCTCCCCCTTTACATATGTATTCACCCCCTTTACATATGTATTCACTCCCTTTACATATGTATTCACTCCCTTTACATATGTATTCTCTCCCTTTACATATGTATTCCCCCTTACATATGTATTCACCCCTTTACATATGTATTCTCTCCCTTTACATATGTATTCACCCCTTTACACATGTATTCACCCCTTTACATATGTATTCTCTCCTTTACATATGTATTCACCCCTTTACATATGTATTCTCTCCTTTACATATGTATTCACCCTTTACATATGTATTCACTCCCTTTACATATGTATTCACTCCCTTTACATATGTATTCTCTCCCTTTACATATGTATTCACCCCTTTACATATGTATTCACCCCCTTTACATATGTATTCTCTCCCTTTACATATGTATTCACCCCTTTACATATGTATTCACTCCCTTTACATATGTATTCACCCCTTTACATATGTATTCTCTCCCTTTACATATGTATTCTCTCCCTTTACATATGTATTCTCCCCTTTACATATGTATTCACCCCCTTTACATATGTATTCACCCCCTTTACATATGTATTCTCTCCCTTTACATATGTATTCACTCCCTTTACATATGTATTCATCCCCCTTTACATATGTATTCTCTCCCTTTACATATGTATTCTCTCCCTTTACATATGTATTCTCTCCCTTTACATATGTATTATCCCCTTTACATATGTATTCTCTCCTTTACATATGTATTCTCTCCCTTTACATATGTATTATCTCCCTTTACATATGTATTCACCCCCTTTACATATGTATTCACCCCTTTACATATGTATTCTCTCCCTTTACATATGTATTCTCTCCCTTTACATATGTATTATCCCCTTTACATATGTATTCTCTCCCTTTACATATGTATTCTCTCCCTTTACATATGTATTCACCCCCTTTACATATGTATTCACTCCCTTTACATATGTATTCACTCCCTTTACATATGTATTCACCCCCTTTACATATGTATTCACTCCCTTTACATATGTATTCACTCCCTTTACATATGTATTCTCCCCCTTTACATATGTATTCTCCCCCTTTACATATGTATTCACTCCCTTTACATATGTATTCTCTCCTTTACATATGTATTCTCCCCTTTACATATGTATTCACCCCTTTACATATGTATTCTCTCCCTTTACATATGTATTCTCCCCCTTTACATATGTATTCTCTCCCTTTACATATGTATTCTCTCCCTTTACATATGTATTCACCCCTTTACATATGTATTCTCCCCCTTTACATATGTATTCTCTCCCTTTACATATGTATTATCTCCCTTTACATATGTATTATCTCCCTTTACATATGTATTCTCTCCCTTTACATATGTATTCACTCCCCTTTACATATGTATTCTCTCCCTTTACATATGTATTCTCCCCTTTACATATGTATTCACCCCCTTTACATATGTATTCACCCCCTTTACATATGTATTCTCTCCCTTTACATATGTATTCACTCCCTTTACATATGTATTCACTCCCTTTACATATGTATTTCCCCCTTTACATATGTATTCACCCCTTTACATATGTATTCTCCCCTTTACATATGTATTCACTCCCTTTACATATGTATTCACTCCCTTTACATATGTATTCACTCCCTTTACATATGTATTCTCCCCTTTACATATGTATTCTCTCCCTTTACATATGTATTCACTCCCTTTACATATGTATTCTCTCCTTTACATATGTATTCACTCCCTTTACATATGTATTCTCTCCCTTTACATATGTATTCACTCCCTTTACATATGTATTCTCCCCCTTTACATATGTATTCACTCCCTTTACATATGTATTCACTCCCTTTACATATGTATTCTCTCCCTTTACATATGTATTCACTCCCTTTACATATGTATTCTCCCTTTACATATGTATTCACCCCCTTTACATATGTATTCTCTCCCTTTACATATGTATTCACCCTTTACATATGTATTCACCCCTTTACATATGTATTCTCCCCTTTACATATGTATTCAGCCCCTTTACATATGTATTCACTCCCTTTACATATGTATTCACTCCCTTTACATATGTATTCTCCCCCTTTACATATGTATTCTCTCCCTTTACATATGTATTCTCCCCTTTACATATGTATTCTCCCTTACATATGTATTCACTCCCTTTACATATGTATTCTCTCCCTTTACATATGTATTCTCTCCCTTTACATATGTATTCTCTCCTTTACATATGTATTCTCTCCCTTTACATATGTATTATCCCCCTTTACATATGTATTATCCCCTTTACATATGTATTCACTCCCTTTACATATGTATTCTCTCCCCTTTACATATGTATTCACCCCCTTTACATATGTATTCACCCCTTTACATATGTATTCTCTCCCTTTACATATGTATTCACTCCCTTTACATATGTATTCACTCCCTTTACATATGTATTCTCTCCCTTTACATATGTATTCACTCCCTTTACATATGTATTCACTCCCTTTACATATGTATTCTCTCCCTTTACATATGTATTCTCTCCCTTTACATATGTATTCACTCCCTTTACATATGTATTCTCTCCCTTTACATATGTATTCACCCCCTTTACATATGTATTATCCCTCTTTACATATGTATTCACACCCTTTACATATGTATTATCCCTCTTTACATATGTATTCACCCCCTTTACATATGTATTATCCCTCTTTACATATGTATTCACACCCTTTACATATGTATTATCTCCCTTTACATATGTATTCACTCCCTTTACATATGTATTCACCCCCTTTACATATGTATTCACCCCCTTTACATATGTATTCTCTCCCTTTACATATGTATTCACCCCCTTTACATATGTATTCACCCCCTTTACATATGTATTCACTCCCTTTACATATGTATTCACTCCCTTTACATATGTATTATCCCCTTTACATATGTATTCACTCCTTTACATATGTATTCACTCCCTTTACATATGTATTCACCCCCTTTACATATGTATTCACTCCCTTTACATATGTATTCACTCCCTTTACATATGTATTCACCCCTTTACATATGTATTCTCCCCTTTACATATGTATTCACTCCCTTTACATATGTATTCTCTCCCTTTACATATGTATTCTCCCCTTTACACATGTATTCACCCCCTTTACATATGTATTCACTCCCTTTACATATGTATTCACCCCCTTTACATATGTATTCTCTCCCTTTACATATGTATTCACTCCCTTTACATATGTATTCACTCCCTTTACATATGTATTCACCCCTTTACATATGTATTCTCTCCCTTTACATATGTATTCACCCCTTTACATATGTATTATCCCCCTTTACATATGTATTCACTCCCTTTACATATGTATTCACCCCCTTTACATATGTATTCACCCCCTTTACATATGTATTCACTCCCTTTACATATGTATTCACCCCCTTTACATATGTATTCTCTCCCTTTACATATGTATTCTCCCCCTTTACATATGTATTCACTCCCTTTACATATGTATTCTCTCCCTTTACATATGTATTCTCCCCCTTTACATATGTATTCACCCCTTTACATATGTATTCTCTCCCTTTACATATGTATTCTCTCCCTTTACATATGTATTCACCCCTTTACATATGTATTCTCCCCTTTACATATGTATTCTCTCCCTTTACATATGTATTCTCTCCCTTTACATATGTATTCACCCCCTTTACATATGTATTCTCCCCTTTACATATGTATTCTCTCCCTTTACATATGTATTCACTCCCTTTACATATGTATTCTCTCCCTTTACATATGTATTCTCTCCCTTTACATATGTATTCACCCCCTTTACATATGTATTCTCCCTTTACATATGTATTCTCTCCCTTTACATATGTATTCACCCCCTTTACATATGTATTCACCCCCTTTACATATGTATTCACCCCCTTTACATATGTATTCTCTCCCTTTACATATGTATTCACCCCCTTTACATATGTATTCTCTCCCTTTACATATGTATTCTCTCCCTTTACATATGTATTCTCCCCCTTTACATATGTATTATCTCCCTTTACATATGTATTCTCCCCCTTTACATATGTATTCACCCCTTACATATGTATTCACCCCTTTACATATGTATTCTCCCCTTTACATATGTATTCACCCCCTTTACATATGTATTCTCTCCCTTTACATATGTATTCACTCCCTTTACATATGTATTCTCCCCCTTTACATATGTATTCACTCCCTTTACATATGTATTCTCCCCTTTACATATGTATTCTCTCCCTTTACATATGTATTCTCCCCTTTACATATGTATTCACCCCCTTTACATATGTATTCTCTCCCTTTACATATGTATTCACCCCCTTTACATATGTATTCTCTCCCTTTACATATGTATTCTCACCCTTTACATATGTATTCTCTCCCTTTACATATGTATTCACTCCCTTTACATATGTATTCACTCCCTTTACATATGTATTACCCCTTTACATATGTATTCTCTCCCTTTACATATGTATTCTCTCCCTTTACATATGTATTCTCTCCCTTTACATATGTATTCTCTCCCTTTACATATGTATTCTCTCCTTTACATATGTATTCACTCCCTTTACATATGTATTCACTCCCTTTACATATGTATTCACCCCTTTACATATGTATTCACTCCCCTTACATATGTATTCTCTCCCTTTACATATGTATTCACCCCCTTTACATATGTATTCACTCCCTTTACATATGTATTATCCCCTTACATATGTATTTCTCCCTTTACATATGTATTCAGCCCTCCTTTACATATGTATTCTCTCCCCACCCTTTACATATGTATTCTCTCCCTTTACATATGTATTCTCCCCCTTTACATATGTATTCTCCCTTTACATATGTATTCACTCCCTTTACATATGTATTCTCCCTTTACATATGTATTCTCTCCCTTTACATATGTATTCACTCCCTTTACATATGTATTCACCCCCCTTTACATATGTATTCACTCCCTTTACATATGTATTCACCCCTTTACATATGTATTCACTCCCTTTACATATGTATTCTCCTTTACATATGTATTCTCCCCTTTACATATGTATTCTCCCCTTTACATATGTATTCATCCCCTTTACATATGTATTCTCTCCCTTACATATGTATTCACCCCTTTACATATGTATTCACTCCCTTTACATATGTATTCACTCCCTTTACATATGTATTCTCTCCCTTTACATATGTATTCACCCCTTTACATATGTATTCACCCCTTTACATATGTATTACTCCCTTTACATATGTATTCTCCCTTTACATATGTATTCTCTCCCTTTACATATGTATTCTCTCCCTTTACATATGTATTCTCCCCCTTTACATATGTATTCACTCCCTTTACATATGTATTCACCCCTTTACATATGTATTCTCTCCCTTTACATATGTATTCTCTCCCTTTACATATGTATTCACTCCCTTTACATATGTATTCACCCCTTTACATATGTATTCACTCCCTTTACATATGTATTCACCCCCTTTACATATGTATTCACACCTTTACATATGTATTATCTCCCTTTACATATGTATTCTCACCCCTTACATATGTATTCACCCCTTACATATGTATTCACCCCTTTACATATGTATTCACCCTTTACATATGTATTCTCCCCTTTACATATGTATTCACCCCTTTACATATGTATTCACTCCCTTTACATATGTATTCTCCCCCTTTACATATGTATTCACCCCCTTTACATATGTATTCACCCCCTTTACATATGTATTCTCCCCTTTACATATGTATTCACCCCTTTACATATGTATTCACTCCCTTTACATATGTATTCACCCCTTTACATATGTATTCACTCCCTTTACATATGTATTCCCCTTTACATATGTATTACTCCCTTTACATATGTATTCACTCCCTTTACATATGTATTCTCCCCTTTACATATGTATTCACCCCTTTACATATGTATTTCTCCCTTTACATATGTATTCACCCCTTTACATATGTATTCACTCCCTTTACATATGTATTCTCTCCCTTTACATATGTATTCACCCCTTTACATATGTATTCACCCCTTTACATATGTATTCACCCCTTTACATATGTATTCACCCCTTTACATATGTATTCACTCCCTTTACATATGTATTCACTCCTTTACATATGTATTCATATGTATTCTCCCTTTACATATGTATTCATATGTACTCCCTTTACATATGTATTCACCCCCTTTACATATGTATTCTCTCCCTTTACATATGTATTCACTCCCCTTTACATATGTATTCACTCCCTTTACATATGTATTCTCTCCCTTTACATATGTATTCTCTCCCTTTACATATGTATTCACTCCCTTTACATATGTATTCACCCCCTTTACATATGTATTCTCCCCTTTACATATGTATTCACCCCTTTACATATGTATTCACTCCCTTTACATATGTATTCTCTCCCTTTACATATGTATTCACCCCCTTTACATATGTATTCACTCCCTTTACATATGTATTCACCCCTTTACATATGTATTCTCTCCCTTTACATATGTATTCACTCCCTTTACATATGTATTCACCCCTTTACATATGTATTCTCCCCCTTTACATATGTATTCACCCCTTTACATATGTATTCTTCCCTTTACATATGTATTCACCCCTTTACATATGTATTCACTCCTTTACATATGTATTCACCCTTACATATGTATTCTCCCTTTACATATGTATTCACCCCTTTACATATGTATTCACCCCTTTACATATATTCTCCCTTTACATATGTATTCACCCCCTTTACATATGTATTCACCCTTTACATATGTATTCACTCCCTTTACATATGTATTATCTCCCTTTACATATGTATTCTCTCCCTTTACATATGTATTCACTCCCTTTACATATGTATTCACTCCCTTTACATATGTATTCACCCCCTTTACATATGTATTACTCCCTTTACATATGTATTCACTCCCTTTACATATGTATTCACCCCTTTACATATGTATTCACCCCCTTTACATATGTATTCACCCTTTACATATGTATTATCCCTTTACATATGTATTCACCCCTTTACATATGTATTCACCCCTTTACATATGTATTCACTCCCTTTACATATGTATTCTCTCCTTTACATATGTATTCCCTTTACATATGTATTCACCCCTTTACATATGTATTCATTCATATGTATTCTCTCCCTTTACATATGTATTCACCCCTTTACATATGTATTCACCCCTTTACATATGTATTATCTCCCTTTACATATGTATTCACTCCCTTTACATATGTATTCTCCCCTTTACATATGTATTCACCCCTTTACATATGTATTTCTCCCTTTACATATGTATTCACCCCTTTACATATGTATTCACTCCCTTTTACATATGTATTCACTCCCTTTACATATGTATTCACCCCTTTACATATGTATTCTCCCCTTTACATATGTATTCACCCCTTTACATATGTATTCACCCCACATATGTATTCCCCCTTTACATATGTATTGATCCCTTTACATATGTATTCCTCCCTTTACATATGTATTCACTCCCTTTACATATGTATTCACCCCTTTACATATGTATTCCTCCCTTTACATATGTATTCACCCCCTTTACATATGTATTCACCCCTTTACATATGTATTCACCCCTTTACATATGTATTCACTCCCTTTACATATGTATTCTCTCCCTTTACATATGTATTCACCCCTTTACATATGTATTCACCCCTTTACATATGTATTCACCCCTTTACATATGTATTCATCCCCTTTACATATGTATTCACCCCTTTACATATGTATTCACCCCTTTACATATGTATTCACTCCCTTTACATATGTATTCACCCCTTTACATATGTATTCACCCCTTTACATATGTATTATCCCCTTTACATATGTATTCTCTCCCTTTACATATGTATTCACCCCCTTTACATATGTATTCACCCCTTTACATATGTATTCACCCCTTTACATATGTATTCACCCCTTTACATATGTATTCACCCCTTTACATATGTATTCTCCCCTTTACATATGTATTCACTCCCTTTACATATGTATTCTCTCCCTTTACATATGTATTCACTCCCTTTACATATGTATTCACCCCTTTACATATGTATCTCTCTCCCTTTACATATGTATTCTCCCTTTACATATGTATTCTCCCTTTACATATGTATTCACTCCCTTTACATATGTATTCTCCCCTTTACATGTATTACATATCCCCTTTACATATGTATTCACTCCCTTTACATATGTATTCACCCCTTTACCTCCCTTTACATATGTATTCTCTCCCTTTACATATGTATTATCCCCTTTACATATGTATTCATCCCTTTACATATGTATTCTCTCCCTTTACATATGTATTCACTCCCTTTACATATGTATTCACCCCTTTACATATGTATTCATCTCCCTTTACATATGTATTCTCTCCCTTTACATATGTATTCACCCCTTTACATATGTATTCCCCTTTACATATGTATTCCCCCTTTACATATGTATTCTCTCCCTTTACATATGTATTCACCCTTTACATATGTATTCTCTCCCTTTACATATGTATTCTCCCCCTTTACACATGTATTCTCCCCCTTTACATATGTATTCACTCCCTTTACATATGTATTCTCTCCCTTTACATATGTATTCTACCCCTTTACATATGTATTCTCCCCCTTTACATATGTATTCACCCCTTTACATATGTATTCACTCCCTTTACATATGTATTCTCTCCCTTTACATATGTATTCTCCCCCTTTACATATGTATTCACCCCTTTACATATGTATTCTCTCCCTTTACATATGTATTCACTCCCTTTACATATGTATTCACCCCCTTTACATATGTATTCATCCCCCTTTACATATGTATTCACCCCCTTTACATATGTATTCACTCCCTTTACATATGTATTCACTCCCTTTACATATGTATTCCCTTTACATATGTATTCACTCCCTTTACATATGTATTCTCCCCTTTACATATGTATTCTCCCCTTTACATATGTATTCTCTCCCCTTACATATGTATTCACTCCCTTTACATATGTATTTCCCCCTTTACATATGTATTCACTCCCTTTACATATGTATTCACTCCCTTTACATATGTATTCTCCCCTTTACATATGTATTCATTACATATGTATTCTCTCCTTTACATATGTATTCTCTCCTTTTACATATGTATTCACTCCCTTTACATATGTATTCTCCCTTTACATATGTATTATCTCCTTTACATATGTATTCACTCCCTTTACATATGTATTTCTCCCCTTTACATATGTATTCACCCCTTTACATATGTATTCTCCCTTTACATATGTATTATTCCCTTTACATATGTATTCACCCCTTTACATATGTATTCTCTCCCTTTACATATGTATTCATTCCCTTTACATATGTATTCACTCCCTTTACATATGTATTCACTCCCTTTACATATGTATTCACTCCCTTTACATATGTATTCTCCCCTTTACATATGTATTCTCCCCCCTTTACATATGTATTATTACATATGTATTCACCCCCTTTACATATGTATTCTCTCCTTTACATATGTATTCACCCCTTTACATATGTATTCTCCCTTTACATATGTATTCACTCCCTTTACATATGTATTCACCCCTTTACATATGTATTCTCCCCTTTACATATGTATTCTTCTCCTTTACATATGTATTCACCCCTTTACATATGTATTCACCCCCTTTACATATGTATTCACTCCCTTTACATATGTATTCTCTCCCTTTACATATGTATTCACCCCTTTACATATGTATTCTCTCCCTTTACATATGTATTCACACCCTTTACATATGTATTCACCCCCTTTACATATGTATTCATCCCCTTTACATATGTATTCACCCCCTTTACATATGTATTCACACCCTTTACATATGTATTCACCCCCTTTACATATGTATTCACTCCCTTTACATATGTATTCTCTCCCTTTACATATGTATTCACCCCCTTTACATATGTATTCACACCCTTTACATATGTATTCACCCCCTTTACATATGTATTCTCTCCCTTTACATATGTATTCACACCCTTTACATATGTATTCACCCCCTTTACATATGTATTCTCCCCTTTACATATGTATTCACTTCCCTTTACATATGTATTCACCCCTTTACATATGTATTCAGCCCCTTTACATATGTATTCTCCCCTTTACATATGTATTCACCCTTTACATATGTATTCTCCCCTTTACATATGTATTCACCCCTTTACATATGTATTCACCCCCATATGTATTTTACATATGTATTCTCCCTTTACATATGTATTCCCCCTTTACATATGTATTCACCCCCTTTACATATGTATTCACTCCCTTTACATATGTATTCTCTCCCTTTACATATGTATTCTCCCCCTTTACATATGTATTCTCTCCTTACATATGTATTATCCCCTTTACATATGTATTCTCTCCCTTTACATATGTATTCACCCCTTTACATATGTATTCTCCCCTTTACATATGTATTCACCCCCTTTACATATGTATTCACTCCCTTTACATATGTATTCACTCCCTTTACATATGTATTCACCCCCTTTACATATGTATTCACCCCCTTTACATATGTATTCACTCCCTTTACATATGTATTCACTCCCTTTACATATGTATTCACTCCCTTTACATATGTATTCACCCCTTTACATATGTATTCACTCCCTTTACATATGTATTCACTCCCTTTACATATGTATTCACTCCCTTTACATATGTATTCACCCCTTTACATATGTATTCACCCCTTTACATATGTATTCACTCCCTTTACATATGTATTCACCCCCTTTACATATGTATTCTCCCTTTACATATGTATTCACCCCTTTACATATGTATTCACTCCCTTTACATATGTATTCACTCCCTTTACATATGTATTCACCCCTTACATATGTATTCTCTCCCTTTACATATGTATTCTCTCCCTTTACATATGTATTCACTCCCCCTTTACATATGTATTCACCCCTTTACATATGTATTCACTCCCTTTACATATGTATTCACCCCTTACATATGTATTCACCCCTTTACATATGTATTCACCCCCTTTACATATGTATTATCCCCTTTACATATGTATTCACCCCTTTACATATGTATTCACTCCCTTTACATATGTATTCACCCCTTTACATATGTATTCTCTCCCTTTACATATGTATTCACCCCCTTTACATATGTATTCACCCCCTTTACATATGTATTCATCCCCTTACATATGTATTCTCTCCCTTTACATATGTATTCTCTCCCTTTACATATGTATTACTCCCTTTACATATGTATTCACCCCTTTACATATGTATTCTCCCCCTTTACATATGTATTCACTCCCTTTACATATGTATTCACTCCCTTTACATATGTATTCTCTCCTTTACATATGTATTCACTCCCTTTACATATGTATTCTCCCTTTACATATGTATTCATCCCTTTACATATGTATTCTCTCCCTTTACATATGTATTCACCCCCTTTACATATGTATTCACCCCTTTACATATGTATTATCCCCCTTTACATATGTATTCACTCCCTTTACATATGTATTCACTCCCTTTACATATGTATTCTCTCCCTTTACATATGTATTCTCCCTTTACATATGTATTCACTCCCTTTACATATGTATTCTCTCCCTTTACATATGTATTCCTCCCCTTTACATATGTATTCACTCCCTTTACATATGTATTCACCCCCTTTACATATGTATTCTCTCCCTTTACATATGTATTCACCCCCTTTACATATGTATTCACCCCCTTTACATATGTATTCACCTCCCTTTACATATGTATTCTCACCCTTTACATATGTATTCCCCCCTTTACATATGTATTCACCCCCTTTACATATGTATTCACCCCCTTTACATATGTATTCACTCCCTTTACATATGTATTCTCTCCCTTTACATATGTATTCACCCCCTTTACATATGTATTCTCTCCCTTTACATATGTATTCACTCCCTTTACATATGTATTCATCCCCTTTACATATGTATTCACTCCCTTTACATATGTATTATCACCCTTACATATGTATTCACCCCTTTACATATGTATTCACTCCCTTTTACATATGTATTCACCCCTTTACATATGTATTCACCCCTTTACATATGTATTCACCCCCTTTACATATGTATTCATCCCCTTTACATATGTATTCACCCCTTTACATATGTATTCTCTCCCTTTACATATGTATTCACCCCTTTACATATGTATTCACCCCTTTACATATGTATTATCCCCTTTACATATGTATTCTCCCTTTACATATGTATTCACCCCTTTACATATGTATTCTCTCCCTTTACATATGTATTCACCCCCTTTACATATGTATTCATCCCCTTTACATATGTATTCACTCCCCTTTACATATGTATTCTCCCCTTTACATATGTATTCACCCCTTTACATATGTATTATCCCTTTACATATGTATTCACCCCTTTACATATGTATTACCCCTTTACATATGTATTCACTCCCTTTACATATGTATTCTCTCCCTTTACATATGTATTCTCCCCTTTACATATGTATTCACTCCCTTTACATATGTATTCTCCTCCCTTTACATATGTATTCACTCCCTTTACATATGTATTCACCCCTTTACATATGTATTCACCCCCCTTTACATATGTATTCACCCCTTTACATATGTATTCACTCCCTTTACATATGTATTATCCCCCTTTACATATGTATTCACCCCCTTTACATATGTATTCACTCCCTTTACATATGTATTCACTCCCTTTACATATGTATTCACCTCCCTTTACATATGTATTCACTCCCTTTACATATGTATTCACCCCTTTACATATGTATTCTCTCCCTTTACATATGTATTCACCCCTTTACATATGTATTCTCCCCCTTTACATATGTATTCACCCCTTTACATATGTATTCTACCCCTTTACATATGTATTCACTCCCTTTACATATGTATTCTCTCCCTTTACATATGTATTCACCCCTTTACATATGTATTCTCCCCTTTACATATGTATTCACTCCCTTTACATATGTATTCACCCCTTTACATATGTATTCACCCCTTTACATATGTATTCACCCCTTTACATATGTATTCACTCCCTTTACATATGTATTCACTCCCTTTACATATGTATTCACCCCTTTACATATGTATTCTCCCCTTTACATATGTATTCACCCCTTTACATATGTATTCACCCCCTTTACATATGTATTCACCCCTTTACATATGTATTCACTCCCTTACATATGTATTCACCCCTTTACATATGTATTCTCCCCTTTACATATGTATTCTCTCCCTTTACATATGTATTCACCCCCTTTACATATGTATTCACCCCTTTACATATGTATTCACCCCCTTTACATATGTATTTCTCCCTTTACATATGTATTCACCCCTTTACATATGTATTCTCCCCTTTACATATGTATTCTCCCCTTTACATATGTATTCACCTCCCTTTACATATGTATTCACCCCTTTACATATGTATTCACCCCCTTTACATATGTATTCACTCCCTTTACATATGTATTCACCCCTTTACATATGTATTCACCCCCTTTACATATGTATTCTCCCCCTTTACATATGTATTCACTCCCTTTACATATGTATTCACCCCTTTACATATGTATTCTCTCCCTTTTACATATGTATTCACCCCTTTACATATGTATTCTCTCCTTTACATATGTATTCTCCCCTTTACATATGTATTCACCCCTTTACATATGTATTCACCTCCCTTTACATATGTATTCACTCCCTTTACATATGTATTCTCTCCCCTTTACATATGTATTCTCTCCCTTTACATATGTATTCACCCCCTTTACATATGTATTCTCTCCCTTTACATATGTATTCACCCCTTTACATATGTATTCACCCCTTTACATATGTATTCACCCCTTTACATATGTATTCACCCCTTTACATATGTATTCACTCCCTTTACATATGTATTCACTCCCCTTTACATATGTATTCTCCCTTTACATATGTATTCACTCCCTTTACATATGTATTCTCTCCCTTTACATATGTATTCTCCCCTTTACATATGTATTCACCCCTTTACATATGTATTCACTCCCTTTACATATGTATTCACTCCCTTTACATATGTATTCACCCCCTTTACATATGTATTCTCCCCTTTACATATGTATTCTCCCCCTTTACATATGTATTCACCCCTTTACATATGTATTCACCCCTTTACATATGTATTCTCCCCTTTACATATGTATTCACCCCTTTACATATGTATTCTCCCCTTTACATATGTATTTCTCCCTTTACATATGTATTCACTCCCTTTACATATGTATTCACCCCTTTACATATGTATTCTCCCCTTTACATATGTATTCACTCCCTTTACATATGTATTCTCCCTTTACATATGTATTCATCTCCCTTTACATATGTATTCACCCCCTTTACATATGTATTATCCCCTTTACATATGTATTCACCCCCTTTACATATGTATTCACTCCCTTTACATATGTATTCACCCCTTTACATATGTATTCACTCCCTTTACATATGTATTCACTCCATTTACATTTACATTTACATATGTATTCGCCCCCTTTATCCAGATTCTCCCTTTACATATGGTGCATACACCTTATGACCACCAGTGGATTCAGCCCTTTACATATGTGAGAAGGATTACTTTTACATATGTATTACCCCCTAGGTATTCCTTTACATATGTGATTGACTCCGCTGTCCTGGCGTGTGAGGGAGTTTGTTCCACCATTTACATATGTATTCACAGTTTTGACCCCTTTACATATGTATTCCTCCAGTACATAGGGATTCGAGCAGGCCACAGGTGGATCCCCCAGTGCCCTTGTTTGTATGTAGGGCCTACATATGTATTCTCCCCTTTACATATGTATTCGTTCCCTCATATGTATTCTCTCCCTTTCCGTGGCGAGCACCATGGTCCCCCTTACGGATGCTCTCCCTTCATATGTAAGCCAGTGTACATATGTATTCACCCCTTTACATATGTATTCTCCCTTGGGAAGGTTCTCCTTACCATATGTATGCCCCTTTACATATGGATGAGTTGTACATATGTTTAATGGCATATGTAGGGAGCCCAGCCTTTACATATGTATTGCAGTAATCAAGACGGAGATGACAAGTATTATATGTATTCTCCCCTTTACGGATGTTGTAGAGCATGTATACATGGATTCTCACCCTTTACATATGTATTCATCCCTTTACATATGTATTCACTCCCTTTACATATGTATTCTCCCCCTTTACATATGTATTCACCCCCTTTACATATGTATTCTCCCCTTTACATATGTATTCTCCCCTTTACATATGTATTCCCCTTTACATATGTATTCTCCCCTTTACATATGTATTCTCCCCTTTACATATGTATTCACCCCCTTTACATATGTATTCACCCCTTTACATATGTATTCTCCCCTTTACATATGTATTCTCTCCCTTTACATATGTATTCACCCCTTTACATATGTATTCTCCCCCTTTACATATGTATTCTCTCCTTTACATATGTATTCTCCCCCTTTACATATGTATTCACCCCTTTACATATGTATTCTCTCCCTTTACATATGTATTCTCCCCCTTTACATATGTATTCTCCCCTTTACATATGTATTCACCCCCTTTACATATGTATTCTCCCCTTTACATATGTATTCTCTCCCTTTACATATGTATTATCTCCCCTTTACATATGTATTCTCCCCCTTTACATATGTATTCTCTCCCATATTACATATGTATTCTCTCCCTTTACATATGTATTCTCTCCCCTTTACATATGTATTCACTCCCTTTACATATGTATTCTCTCCCTTTACATATGTATTCACCCCTTACATATGTATTCTCCCCTTTACATATGTATTCTCTCCCTTTACATATGTATTCACCCCTTTACATATGTATTCACCCCTTTACATATGTATTCACTCCTTTACATATGTATTCTCCCCTTTACATATGTATTCCCCTTTACATATGTATTCACCCCCTTTACATATGTATTCACCCCTTTACATATGTATTCACCCCTTTACATATGTATTCACCCCCTTTACATATGTATTCTCTCCCTTTACATATGTATTCTCTCCCTTTACATATGTATTCACCCCTTTACATATGTATTCTCCCCTTTACATATGTATTCACCCCTTTACATATGTATTCACCCCCTTTACATATGTATTCTCCCCCTTTACATATGTATTCACCCCTTTACATATGTATTCACCCCTTTACATATGTATTCTCTCCCTTTACATATGTATTCTCCCCTTTACATATGTATTCTCCCCTTTACATATGTATTCTCCCTTTACATATGTATTCTCTCCCTTTACATATGTATTTCTCCCTTTACATATGTATTCACTCCTTTACATATGTATTCACCCCCTTTACATATGTATTCTCTCCTTTACATATGTATTCACCCCTTTACATATGTATTCTCCCCTTTACATATGTATTCACTCCCTTTACATATGTATTCTCCCTTTACATATGTATTCTCCCCCTTTACATATGTATTCACCCCTTTACATATGTATTCTCCCCTTTACATATGTATTCACTCCCTTTACCCCTTTACATATGTATTCACCCCCTTTACATGTGTATTCACCCCTTTACATATGTATTCACCCCTTTACATGTGTATTCACCCCTTTACATGTGTATTCACCCCCTTTACATATGTATTCTCACCCTTTACATATGTATTCTCTCCCTTTACATATGTATTCTCTCCCTTTACATGTGTATTCACCCCCTTTACATGTGTATTCACCCCCTTTACATGTGTATTCACCCCCTTTACATGTGTATTCACCCCCTTTACATATGTATTCACCCCCTTTACATATGTATTCTCCCCCTTTACTATGAAGCCACTAAATAAGATCTGGTGCAACCAATTATATTCAGAAGTCACAAAATTAGTTAAATAAAGTCCACCTGTGTGCAATCTAAGTGTCACATGATCTGTCCCATGAGCTCAGCATATCTGTTCATAAAGGCCCCAGAGTTGGCAACACCACCAAGCAAGCGGCACTATGAAGTCCAAGGAGCTCTCCAAACAACAGGTCAGGGACAAAGTTGTGGAGAAGTACAGATCAGGGTTGGGATATAAAAAAAATTGAACATCCCACGGAGCACCATTAAATCCGTTATAAAAATTTACAGAATATGGCACCACAACAAACCTTCCAAGAGTGGGCCTTCCACCAAAACTCACAGACCAAGCACGGAGGGTATTAATCAGAGAGGCAACAAAGACACCAAAGATAACCCTGAAAGAGCTGCAAAGCTCCACTGCGGAGATTGGCGTATCTGTCCGTAGGACCACTTTAAGCCGTACACTCCACAGAGCTGGGCTTTACAGAAGACTGGCCAGAAAAAAATAAGCAATCACGTTTGGTGTTCGCCAAAAGGCATGTGGGAGACTCCCCAAACATATGGAAGAAGGTACTCTGGTCAGATGAGACTAAAATGAAGCGTTTTGGCCATCAAGGAAAACGCTATGTCTGGCGCAAATCCAACACTTCCCATCACCCCAAGAACACCATCCCCAGCCGTGAAGCATGGTGGAGGCAGCATCATGCTGTGGGGATGTTTTTCATCGGCAGGGACTGGGAAACGGGTCAGAATGGAAAGAATGATGGATGGCGCTAAATACAGGGAAATTCTTGAGGGAAACCTGTTTGTCTTCCAGAGATTTGAGTCTGGGACGGAGGTTCAACTTCCAGCAGGACAATGACTCTAAGCATACTGCTAATGCAACGCTTGAGTGGTTTAAGAGGAAACATTTAAATGTCTTGGAATGGCCTTGTCAAAGCCCAGACCTCAATCCAATTGAGAATCTGTGGTACGACTTAAAGATTGCTGTACACCAGCGGAACCCATCCAACTTGAAGGAGCTGGAGCAGTTTTGCCTTGAAGAATGGGCAAAAATCCCAGTGGCTAGATGTGCCAAGTTTATAAAGACATACGCCAAGAGATTTGCAGCTCTAATTGCTGCAAAAGGTGGCTCTACAAAGTATGGACTTTGGGGGTGAAAAGAAAGTTAAACATGCTCAAGTTTTCAGCTTTTTTTTGTCTTATTTCTTGTTCGTTCTTCAAAGTGGTAGGCATGTTGTGTAAATAAAATTAAACAAGCTCCCCAAAAATACATTTTAATTCCAGGTTGTAAGGCAACAAAACAGAAAAAATGACAAGGGGGGTGAATAACAAGTGTGGGTGTGGGTGTGGGTGTAAGTGTGGGTGTGGGTGTGGGTGTAAGTGTGGGTGTGGGTGTGGGTGTAAGTGTGGGTGTGGGTGTGGGTGTGGGTGTGGGTGTGGGTGCGGGTGTGGGTGCGGGTGTGGGTGTGGGTGTGGGTGTGGGTGTGGGTGTGGGTGTGGGTGTGGGTGTGGGTGTGAGTGTGGGTGTGGGTGCGGGTGTGGGTGTGGGTGTGGGTGTGAGTGTGGGTGTGAGTGTGGGTGTGGGTGTAAGTGTGGGTGTGGGTGCGGGTGTGGGTGTGGGTGCGGGTGCGGGTGCGGGTGCGGGTGCGGGTGTGGGTGCGGGTGTAGGTGTGGGTGTGGGTGTGGGTGTGGGTGTAAGTGTGGGTGTGGGTGCGGGTGCGGGTGCGGGTGTGGGTGCGGGTGTGAGTGTGGGTGCGGGTGTGGGTGTGGGTGTAAGTGTGGGTGTGGGTGTGGGTGTGGGTGTGGGTGTAAGTGTGGGTGTGGGTGTGGGTGCGGGTGTGGGTGTAAGTGTGGGTGTGGGTGTGGGTGGGTGTGGGTGTGGGTGCGGGTGTGGGTGTGGGTGTGGGTGTGGGTGTGGGTGTGGGTGTGGGTGTGGGTGTGGGTGTGGGTGCGGGTGTGGGTGTAAGTGTGGGTGTGGGTGTGGGTGCGGGTGTGGGTGTAAGTGTGGGTGTGGGTGTGGGGGGGGGTTTCTCACTGCTACCCATGTATTTCCATGGAAATATAACGTTTATTTGGAAACTAATACATATATAGATATTTTTAAAAGTATTCATGATTTGCATAAATGTAATATACTAACTATTGCTCTTGTTAAACATATGAAATGGTATTACATTTGGTGAAGAGCACATTATGACTTGTTTAGGACTCGAAACTCAACGTTTAGGACTTGAGATGTGACTTGAGACTTGTTTGTTTGACTTGAGACTTGATTCGGACTTGTCTGTCTTGACTTGAAACTTGATTCGGACTTGTCTGTCTTGACTTGAGACTTGATTCGGACTTGTCTGTCTTGACTTGAGACTTGATTCGGACTTGTCTGTCTTGACTTGGGACTTGTTTGTCTTGACTTGGGACTTGATTCGGACTTGTCTGTCTGGACTTGAGACTTGATTCGGACTTGTCTGTCTTGACTTGAGACTTGATTCGGACTTGTCTGTCTTGACTTGAGACTTGACTGGGACTTGTTTGTCTTGACTTGGGACTTGATTCGAACTTGTCTGTCTTGACTTGAGACTTGATTCGGACTTGTCTGTCTTGACTTGAGACTTGATTCGGACTTGTCTGTCTTGACTTGAGACTTGACTCGGACTTGTTTGTCTTTACTTGAGACTTGACTGGGACTTGTCTGTCTTGACTTGGGACTTGAGTGCTAAGACTTGAGACTTACTTGTGACTTGTAAAACAATGACTTGGTCACACTTCTGGTAAATACCTTTTAATTCTAAAGCCTTGACATAGTAAATATGTTTTAATTCAGAATAACAGTTTTGGGGAGTAATCAGCCCCCCCCCCAGGCAACCATGAAGTCATCATTAAGCAGGAACATGAATATGTTACTGACTGAAGCCTATAAATCTACGATGCTTCAGAAATGTCACCCTGTAATGTACCTACGATACAAATTGCGACCAGGGCCCGCAGAGAGCTAGGGCTCTAAAGTAGTGTGTTTTATATAGGGAATAGGGCTCTGGTCTAAAGTAGTGCACTACATAGGGAATAGGGCTCTGGTCTAAAGTAGTGCACTATATAGGGAATAGGGCTCTGGTCTAAAGTAGTGCACTATATAGGGAATAGGGCTCTGGTCTAAAGTAGTGCACTATATAGGGAATAGGGCTCTGGTCTAAAGTAGTGCACTATATAGGGAATAGGGCTCTGGTCTAAAGTAGTGCACTACATAGGGAATAGGGCTCTGGTCTAAAGTAGTGCACTACATAGGGAATAGGGCTCTGGTCTAAAGTAGTGCACTATATAGGGAATAGGGCTCTGGTCTAAAGTAGTGCACTATATAGGGAATAGGGCTCTGGTCTAAAGTAGTGCACTACATAGGGAATAGGGCTCTGGTCTAAAGTAGTGCATTTTATAAGGTGCCATTTTTTAAGGGTAGGCTTTTTTTGGAAGCTGTCTCAACGATGCATTATATTTCATAGAAAAAGAGGTCGAGACACCAGGTAATGATGTACAGAACATTCTACCCACGACAACAGTGACATTCTCGGACCGAAGAAGAGCCGTTTGACTGCTTGTTAGACATTTAGACAGCGGACACTAAACAAATGGTTGGTGATGTACACAGAAGACCAAGAAGCAGTCCGTTTGCAAGAAACACACATACGCATGCCTGCACACACTCACGCAAAAGCATTTGCTCATAACACACACACTAACGAACTCTGCAATTTCCAACACGTCTCGAAAGTACACAATGCCAAACTGGTCTCAGATGTCAATTATATCCCAAATCTGTTTAGTTAGAGTATAAATGGATTCTTGATATCACCTTTATCTCTCCACCAACAGGTGTACTGTTCACTTCCCTTTTATAAATACCTGGCATGGAACTCACGTCACAACACTGGGCTCTCAAAATGGCACCCTATTCACTATGTAGTGCACTACTTTAGATCACAGCCTTGGCCAAAAGTAGTGCACTAAATAGGGAGAATGGTTCCATTTGGGACATACGCCAAATGCTCTCTGAACACTGGAGAATATTTATATCTGAACATGGGATTAATTTCCTGCTTGAGACAGCTCTAATCATCTCTGGTAATCAGACAGCAGAGCTGAGTGGTTTTCCAGTCTGGGCACACAAACACCTCCTCACTGGAAGGTAATCTTGGCGCTTAGCATGCTGGGATGCATCTCACCAAACACTTGTATGTGTCTGTTCATGGATGGAAATTCAGTTGGGATTTTATTACTTATATCAACAACAACATAAAAAAAATATATAATTTTACTAACAAACTAAAAACATGGGTTAGTGACAATGATCTACTGAAATATAGACTGAATCAGACAGGGTGATGAAACACTGGACTCAACAGACGACATCTGTAGAAGATATACTTGGTTAGAGGTCAGAAGACAGAAGCTCCACTGTAAAGCAGGCAGTAAAGTGGAATGGAGGGTGACTAAGCGGTGAATATATTGTAGCCTGCTATAACTTTAATTCCTTTCTGACACAGTTCGATCAGCTTCAAATGCATAGCTAATTCATCATAGCATATCTCTTTGTTGTTGTTTTTATTGTGCAGAGACGAAACAAATTTGGTTCGTTAACGACACTGTCACTGAATTAGATCAGAGGAAAATCTGGTTTAGAAATGTAAGAGGGATTTTAAACAGATTTACTTCATCAAATCAGAGAAATGAGCTGCTGGTTGTCATTTAATCGGAGAGGTTTCTCGAACCATGATACCATACTCCTCCATGACGGCTCAAGCTAACATGGATAACTGGAATAGGTTACTGACATGACGGCTCAAGCTAACTGGAATAGATTACTGACATGACGGCTCAAGCTAACTGGAATAGGTTACTGACATGACGGCTCAAGCTAACTGGAATAGATTACTGTCATGACGGCTCAAGCTAACATGGATAACTGGAATAGGTTACTGACATGACGGCTCAAGCTAACATGGATAACTAGAATAGGTTACTGACATGACGGCTCAAGCTAACTGGAATAGGTTACTGACATGACGGATCAAGCTAACTGGAATAGATTACTGACATGACGGCTCAAGCTAACTGGAATAGATTACTGACATGACAGCTCAAGCTAACTGGAATAGGTTACTGACATGACGGCTCAAGCTAACTGGACTAGGTTACTGACATGACGGCTCAAGCTAACTGGAATAGGTTACTGACATGACGGCTCAAGCTAACTGGAATAGGTTACTGACATGACGGCTCAAGCTAACTGGAATAGATTACTGACATGACGGCTCAAGCTAACTGGAATAGATTACTGTCATGACGGCTCAAGCTAACTGGAATAGGTTACTGACATGACGGCTCAAGCTAACTGGAATAGGTTACTGACATGACGGCTCAAGCTAACTGGAATAGGTTACTGACATGACGGCTCAAGCTAACTGGAATAGGTTACTGACATGACGGCCCAAGCTAACTGGAATAGGTTACTGACATGACGGCTCAAGCTAACATGGATAACTGGAATAGGTTACTGACATGACGGCTCAAGCTAACTGGAATAGGTTACTGACATGACGGCTCAAGATAACTGGAATAGGTTACTGACATGACGGCTCAAGCTAACTGGAATAGATTACTGTCATGACGGCTCAAGCTAACTGGAATAGGTTACTGACATGACGGCTCAAGCTAACTGGAATAGATTACTGACATGACGGCTCAAGCTAACTGGAATAGATTACTGACATGACGGCTCAAGCTAACTGGAATAGGTTACTGACATGACGGCTCAAGCTAACTGGAATAGGTTACTGACATGACGGCTCAAGCTAACTGGAATAGGTTACTGACATGACGGCTCAAGCTAACATGGATAACTGGAATAGGTTACTGACATGACGGCTCAAGCTAACATGGATAACTGGAATAGGTTACTGACATGACGGCTCAAGCTAACTGGAATAGATTACTGACATGACGGCTCAAGCTAACTGGAATAGATTACTGTCATGACGGCTCAAGCTAACATGGATAACTGGAATAGGTTACTGACATGACGGCTCATGCTAACTGGAATAGATTACTGTCATGACGGCTCAAGCTAACATGGATAACTGGAATAGGTTACTGACATGACGGCTCAAGCTAACTGGAATAGATTACTGACATGACGGCTCAAGCTAACTGGAATAGATTACTGTCATGACGGCTCAAGCTAACATGGATAACTGGAATAGATTACTGACATGTCGGCTCAAGCTAACTGGAATAGATTACTGACATGACGGCTCAAGCTAACTGGAATAGATTACTGACATGACGGCTCAAGCTAACATGGATAACTGGAATAGGTTACTGACATGACGGCTCAAGCTAACTGGAGTAGATTACTGACATGACGGCTCAAGCTAACTGGAATAGATTACTGACATGACGGCTCAAGCTAACTGGAATAGATTACTGACATGACGACTCAAGATAACATGGATTACAGGAATAGATTACTGACATGACGGCTCAAGCTAACATGGATTACAGGAATAGATTATTGACATGACGGCTCAAGCTAACATGGATTACAGGAATAGATTACTGACATGACGGCTCAAACTAACATGGATTACAGGAATAGATTACTGACATGACGGCTCAAGCTAACTGGAATAGATTACTGACATGACGGCTCAAGCTAACTGGAATAGATTACTGACATGACGGCTCAAGCTAACTGGAATAGGTTACTGACATGACGGCTCAAGCTAACTGGAATAGATTACTGACATGACGGCTCAAGCTAACTGGAATAGATTACTGACATGACGGCTCAAAATAACATGGATTACAGGAATAGATTACTGACATGACGGCTCAAGCTAACTGGAATAGATTACTGACATGACGGCTCAAGCTAACATGGATAACTGGAATAGATTACTGACATGACGGCTCAAGCTAACTGGAATAGATTACTGACATGACGGCTCAAGCTAACTGGAATAGATTACTGACATGACGGCTCAAGCTAACTGGAATAGGTTACTGACATGACGGCTCAAGCTAACTGGAATAGATTACTGTCATGACGGCTCAAGCTAACATGGATAACTGGAATAGGTTACTGACATGACGGCTCAAGCTAACTAGAATAGGTTACTGACATGACGGCTCAAGCTAACTGGAATAGATTACTGACATGACGGCTCAAGCTAACTGGAATAGATTACTGACATGACGGCTCAAGCTAACTGGAATAGGTTACTGACATGACGGCTCATGCTAACTGGAATAGGTTACTGACATGACGGCTCAAGCTAACATGGATAACTGGAATAGGTTACTGACATGACGGCTCAAGCTAACATGGATAACTGGAATAGGTTACTGACATGACGGCTCAAGCTAACTGGAATAGGTTACTGACATGACGGATCAAGCTAACTGGAATAGATTACTGACATGACGGCTCAAGCTAACTGGAATAGATTACTGACATGACGGCTCAAGCTAACTGGAATAGGTTACTGACATGACGGCTCAAGCTAACTGGAATAGGTTACTGACATGACGGCTCAAGCTAACTGGAATAGGTTACTGACATGACGGCTCAAGCTAACTGGAATAGGTTACTGACATGACGGCTCAAGCTAACTGGAATAGATTACTGACATGACGGCTCAAGCTAACTGGAATAGATTACTGTCATGACGGCTCAAGCTAACTGGAATAGGTTACTGACATGACGGCTCAAGCTAACTGGAATATGTTACTGACATGACGGCTCAAGCTAACTGGAATAGGTTACTGACATGACGGCTCAAGCTAACTGGAATAGGTTACTGACATGACGGCCCAAGCTAACTGGAATAGGTTACTGACATGACGGCTCAAGCTAACATGGATAACTGGAATAGGTTACTGACATGACGGCTCAAGCTAACTGGAATAGGTTACTGACATGACGGCTCAAGATAACTGGAATAGGTTACTGACATGACGGCTCAAGCTAACTGGAATAGATTACTGTCATGACGGCTCAAGCTAACTGGAATAGGTTACTGACATGACGGCTCAAGCTAACTGGAATAGATTACTGACATGACGGCTCAAGCTAACTGGAATAGATTACTGACATGACGGCTCAAGCTAACTGGAATAGGTTACTGACATGACGGCTCAAGCTAACTGGAATAGGTTACTGACATGACGGCTCAAGCTAACTGGAATAGGTTACTGACATGACGGCTCAAGCTAACATGGATAACTGGAATAGGTTACTGACATGATGGCTCAAGCTAACATGGATAACTGGAATAGGTTACTGACATGACGGCTCAAGCTAACTGGAATAGATTACTGACATGACGGCTCAAGCTAACTGGAATAGATTACTGTCATGACGGCTCAAGCTAACATGGATAACTGGAATAGGTTACTGACATGACGGCTCATGCTAACTGGAATAGATTACTGTCATGACGGCTCAAGCTAACATGGATAACTGGAATAGGTTACTGACATGACGGCTCAAGCTAACTGGAATAGATTACTGACATGACGGCTCAAGCTAACTGGAATAGATTACTGTCATGACGGCTCAAGCTAACATGGATAACTGGAATAGATTACTGACATGTCGGCTCAAGCTAACTGGAATAGATTACTGACATGACGGCTCAAGCTAACTGGAATAGATTACTGACATGACGGCTCAAGCTAACATGGATAACTGGAATAGGTTACTGACATGACGGCTCAAGCTAACTGGAGTAGATTACTGACATGACGGCTCAAGCTAACTGGAATAGATTACTGACATGACGGCTCAAGCTAACTGGAATAGATTACTGACATGACGACTCAAGATAACATGGATTACAGGAATAGATTACTGACATGACGGCTCAAGCTAACATGGATTACAGGAATAGATTATTGACATGACGGCTCAAACTAACATGGATTACAGGAATAGATTACTGACATGACGGCTCAAGCTAACTGGAATAGATTACTGACATGACGGCTCAAGCTAACTGGAATAGATTACTGACATGACGGCTCAAGCTAACTGGAATAGGTTACTGACATGACGGCTCAAGCTAACTGGAATAGATTACTGACATGACGGCTCAAGCTAACTGGAATAGATTACTGACATGACGGCTAAAAATAACATGGATTACAGGAATAGATTACTGACATGACGGCTCAAGTTAACTGGAATAGATTACTGACATGACGGCTCAAGCTAACATGGATAACTGGAATAGATTACTGACATGACGGCTCAAGCTAACTGGAATAGATTACTGACATGACGGCTCAAGCTAACTGGAATAGATTACTGACATGACGGCTCAAGCTAACTGGAATAGATTACTGACATGATGGCTCAAGCTAACTGGAATAGATTACTGACATGTCGGCTCAAGCTATCTGGAATAGATTACTGACATGATGGCTCAAGCTAACTGGAATAGATTACTGACATGACGGCTCAAGCTAACATGGATAACTGGAATAGATTACTGACATGACGGCTCAAGCTAACTGGAATAGATTACTGACATGACGGCTCAAGCTAACATGGATAACTGGAATAGGTTACTGACATGACGGCTCAAGCTAACTGGAATAGATTACTGACATGACGGCTCAAGCTAACTGGAATAGATTACTGACATGACGGCTCAAGCTAACTGGAATAGATTACTGACATTACGGCTCAAGCTAACTGGAATAGATTACTGACATGACGACTCACGCTAACATGGATAACTGGAATAGGTTACTGACATGACGGCTCAAGGTAACATGGATAACTGGAATAGATTACTGACATGACGGCTCAAGCTAACTGGAATAGATTACTGACATGACGGCTCAAGCTAACTGGAATAGATTACTGACATGACGGCTCAAGCTAACTGGAATAGATTACTGACATGACGGCTCAAGCTAACTGGAATAGATTACTGACATGACGGCTCAAGCTAACTGGAATAGATTACTGACATGACGGCTCAAGCTAACTGGAATAGATTACTGACATGTCGGCTCAAGCTAACTGGAATAGGTTACTGACATGACGGCTCAAGCTAACTGGAATAGATTACTGACATGACGGCTCAAGCTAACATGGATAACTGGAATAGGTTACTGACATGACGGCTCAAGCTAACATGGATAACTGGAATAGGTTACTGACATGACGGCTCAAGCTAACTGGAATAGATTACTGACATGACGGCTCAAGCTAACTGGAATAGATTACTGACATGACAGCTCAAGCTAACATGGATAACTGGAATAGATTACTGACATGACGGCTCAAACTAACATGGATTACAGGAATAGATTACTGACATGACGGCTCAAGCTAACTGGAATAGATTACTGACAAGACGGCTCAAGCTAACTGGAATAGATTACTTACATGACGGCTCAAGCTAACTGGAATAGATTACTGACATGACGGCTCAAGCTAACTGGAATAGATTACTGACATGACGGCTCAAGCTAACTGGAATAGATTACTGACAAGACGGCTCAAGCTAACTGGAATAGATTACTGACATGACGGCTCAAGCTAACTGGAATAGATTACTGACATGACGGCTCAAGCTAACATGGATTACAGGAATAGATTACTGACATGACGGCTCAAGCTAACATGGATAACTGGAATAGATTACTGACATGACGGCTCAAGCTAACTGGAATAGATTACTGACATGACGGCTCAAGCTAACTGGAATAGATTACTGACATGACGGCTCAAGCTAACTGGAATAGATTACTGACATGACGGCTCAAGCTAACTGGAATAGATTGCTGACATGACGGCTCAAACTAACATGGATTACAGGAATAGATTACTGACATGACGGCTCAAGCTAACATGGATTACTGGAATAGATTACTGACATGACGGCTCAAGCTAACTGAAATAGATTACTGACAAGACGGCTCAAGCTAACTGGAATAGATTACTGACATGACGGCTCAAGCTAACTGGAATAGATTACTGACATGACGGCTCAAGCTAACATGGATAACTGGAATAGATTACTGACATGACGGCTCAAACTAACATGGATTACAGGAATAGATTACTGACATGACGGCTCAAGCTAACTGGAATAGATTACTGACAAGACGGCTCAAGCTAACTGGAATAGATTACTTACATGACGGCTCAAGCTAACTGGAATAGATTACTGACATGACGGCTCAAGCTAACTGGAATAGATTACTGACATGACGGCTCAAGCTAACTGGAATAGATTACTGACAAGACGGCTCAAGCTAACTGGAATAGATTACTGACATGACGGCTCAAGCTAACTGGAATAGATTACTGACATGACGGCTCAAGCTAACTGGAATAGATTACTGACATGACGGCTCAAGCTAACTGGAATAGGTTACTGACATGACAGCTCATGCTAACTGGAATAGGTTACTGACATGACGGCTCAAGCTAACTGGAATAGATTACTGACATGACGGCTCAAGCTAACTGGAATAGATTGCTGACATGACGGCTCAAGCTAACTGGAATAGATTATTGACATGACGGCTCAAGCTAACATGGAATAGATTACTGACATGACGGCTCAAACTAACATGGATTACAGGAATAGATTACTGACATGACGGCTCAAGCTAACATGGATTACTGGAATAGATTACTGACATGACGGCTCAAGCTAACTGAAATAGATTACTGACAAGACGGCTCAAGCTAACTGGAATAGATTACTGACATGACGGCTCAAGCTAACTGGAATAGATTACTGACATGACGGCTCAAGCTAACATGGATTACAGGAATAGATTACTGACATGACGGCTCAAGCTAACATGGATAACTGGAATAGGTTACTGACATGACGGCTCAAGCTAACTGGAATAGATTACTGACATGACGGCTCAAGCTAACTGGAATAGATTGCTGACATGACGGCTCAAGCTAACTGGAATAGATTATTGACATGACGGCTCAAGCTAACATGGAATAGATTACTGACATGACGGCTCAAACTAACATGGATTACAGGAATAGATTACTGACATGACGGCTCAAGCTAACATGGATAACTGGAATAGATTACTGACATGACTGCTCAAGCTAACATGGATTACAGGAATATATTATTGACATGACGGCTCAAGCTAACATGGATTACAGGACTAGATTACTGACATGACGGCTCAAGCTAACATGGATTACAGGAATAGATTACTGACATGACGGCTCAAGCTAACTGGAATAGATTACTGACTTGACGGCTCAAGCTAACATGGATTACAGGAATAGATTACTGACATGACGGCTCAAGCTAACATGGATAACTGGAATAGGTTACTGACATGACGGCTCAAGCTAACTGGAATAGATTACTGACATGACGGCTCAAGCTAACTGGAATAGATTGCTGACATGACGGCTCAAGCTAACTGGAATAGATTATTGACATGACGGCTCAAGCTAACATGGAATAGATTACTGACATGACGGCTCAAACTAACATGGATTACAGGAATAGATTACTGACATGACGGCTCAAGCTAACATGGATAACTGGAATAGATTACTGACATGACTGCTCAAGCTAACATGGATTACAGGAATATATTATTGACATGACGGCTCAAGCTAACATGGATTACAGGACTAGATTACTGACATGACGGCTCAAGCTAACATGGATTACAGGAATAGATTACTGACATGACGGCTCAAGCTAACTGGAATAGATTACTGACTTGACGGCTCAAGCTAACATGGATTACAGGAATAGATTATTGACATGACGGCTCAAGATAACATGGATTACAGGAATAGATTACTGACATGACGGCTCAAGCTAACATGGATTACAGGAATAGATTACTGACATGACGGCTCAAGCTAACATGGATTACAGGAATAGATTACTGACATGACGGCTCAAGCTAAAATGGATAACTAGAATAGATTACTGACATGACGGCTCAAGCTAACATGGATTACAGGAATAGATTACTGACATGACGGCTCAAGCTAACATGGATAACTAGAATAGATTACTGATAGATTACTGACATGACGGCTCAAGCTAACATGGATTACAGGAATAGATTATTGACATTGGTATAATGATACAGATATTTCCCCGTTTTGATAAATCCTTGATAACCTTTCAACCAACCCATCTAATATTATGGGATGAAGAATCAACTCGCTCTGTGTTTGTCATCAGATCACATACCCTGGCCAGATTATCTCTGTGACGACAGTCTGTAAAATAACTATTATATCAGTTAATCCACTTTCCTTTCTGTGGAAAGTCTATAGCTATAAAAAAAACAATATTAATTAATCAAATTTCCTTTCTGTGACAGTCTGTATAAGAAGGTTTTACATCTGCATTGCTTGCTGTTTGGTGTTTTAGGCTCTGGGTTTCTGTACAGCACTTGGTGACATATTGATGATGTAAAAATGTCTTTATAAATAAATGATTGATTGATTATTGTCAGTTAATCCACCTTTTCTGTAATGGTCTACAACATCTGTCCTCCTCTGTGACAGCCCCAGTAAAATAACAGAACATCTGTTCCTCCTTCTTCTGGTGACCTGGTACTGTAGGCTCGAGAGACAGGTACATACTGCCCCCTAGTGGTGATGAGGGTGTTCTGCAGTTACATTGACATGTATTGTCTGTCTCTGGGCTGTAAGGCTCCAGAGAAAGGTACATACTGCCCCCTAGTGGTGATGGGAGTGTTCAGCAGTTACATTGACATGTATTGTCTGTCTCAGGGCTGTAAGGCTCCAGAGAAAGGTACATACTGCCCCCTAGTGGTGATGCGGGTGTTCAGCAGTTACATTGACATGTATTGTCTGTCTCAGGGCTGTAAGGCTCCAGAGAAAGGTACATACTGCCCCCTAGTGGTGATGGGAGTGTTCAGCAGTTACATTGACATGTATTGTCTGTCTCAGGGCTGTAAGGCTCCAGAGAAAGGTACATACTGCCCCCTAGTGGTGATGAGGGTGTTCAGCAGTTACATTGACATGTAATTGTCTGTCTCACGGCTGTAAGGCTCATGACTGCAACACCAACTCACTTGGACTCGTCAGATTTTTTTGAGTTTGAAGCATGCTCTTTATCAACTGATCTGAAGATTGAATGTTTAAAGTTTTCCTCCGAACGTTGGGACTTTCAGACACAGTAATGCCTTCATCCGTCCAGAAGCCTTGTGGCTCGTCTACTTGTGTTCACCTTATTACACTGTAATGTGTGTGCTACAGTGCTTTATCTAACGTTATGACAACGAGACATTTTAATAGCCATTAATAACTGTCTTAAATGTAGTATACATCTGGCAGAGTGGTGTCAGGAAAATAACCTCTCTCTCTCACTCTCTCTCGATGTCAGCAAAACCAAGGACCTGATCGTGGACTACAGGAAACAAGGTGGGGAGGGGGGGAGGGGGGGAGGGGGGGGCACACCCCCATCTACATCGATGGGGCTGCAGTGGAGACGGTCGGAAGAGGATCTGACATGGACCAATCACTCCGAACACCGTGGTGAACGAGGCGCGTCTTGAAACCCAGAAGACTGAAGAAATGTGGCCCTCAGATCCAACAGGTAAATCGAATCCCGAGCTGACAAGTTCAAAATCTGTCGTTCTGCCCCTGAACAAGGCAATTCACCCACGGTTCCCCAGTAGGCCGACATTTTTAAATAAGAATTTGTTCTTAACTGACTTGCCTCGTTAAATAAAATAAAACAACACACTTCTGTTGAACAATCCTTTCAGTTCCCCTGACCTCTCTGCTTCCCTGACTAAGAGCCATTGACCTCTCTGCTTCCCTGACTAAGAGCCATTGACCTCTCTGCTTCCCTGACTAAGAGCCATTGACCTCTCTGCTTCCCTGACTAAGAGCCATTGACCTCTCTGCTTCCCTGACTAAGAGCCATTGACCTCTCTGTTCCCCTGACCTCTCTGTTCCCCTGACCTCTCTGTTCCCCTGACCTCTCTGTTCCCCTGACTAAGAGCCATTGACCTCTCTGTTCCCCTGACTAAGAGCCATTGACCTCTCTGCTCCCTGACTAAGAGCCATTGACCTCTCTGTTCCCCTGACCTCTCTGTTCCCCTGACCTCTCTGTTCCCCTGACCTCTATGTTCCCCTGACTAAGAGCCATTGACCTCTCTGCTTCCCTGACTAAGAGCCATTGACCTCTCTGCTTCCCTGACTAAGAGCCATTGACCTCTCTGCTTCCCTGACTAAGAGCCATTGACCTCTCTGCTTCCCTGACTAAGAGCCATTGACCTCTCTGCTCCCCTGACTAAGAGCCATTGACCTCTCTGCTCCCCTGACTAAGAGCCATTGACCTCTCTGCTTCCCTGACTAAGAGCCATTGACCTCTCTGCTCCCCTGACTAAGAGCCATTGACCTCTCTGTTCCCCTGACCTCTCTGTTCCCCTGACCTCTCTGTTCCCCTGACCTCTCTGTTCCCCTGACTAAGAGCCATTGACCTCTCTGTTCCCCTGACTAAGAGCCATTGACCTCTCTGCTCCCCTGACTAAGAGCCATTGACCTCTCTGTTCCCCTGACCTCTCTGTTCCCCTGACCTCTCTGTTCCCCTGACCTCTATGTTCCCCTGACTAAGAGCCATTGACCTCTCTGTTCCCCTGACTAAGAGCCATTGACCTCTCTGCTCCCCTGACTAAGAGCCATTGACCTCTCTGTTCCCCTGACCTCTCTGTTCCCCTGACCTCTCTGTTCCCCTGACTAAGAGCCATTGACCTCTCTGCTCCCCTGACTAAGAGCCATTGACCTCTCTGCTCCCCTGACCTCTCTGTCCCCCTGACTAAGAGCCATTGACCTCTCTGCTCCCCTGACTAAGAGCCATTGACCTCTCTGCTCCCCTGACTAAGAGCCATTGACCTCTCTGTTCCCCTGACTAAGAGCCATTGACATCTCCGATCCCCCTGACTAAGAGTCATTGACCTCTCTGCTCCCCTGACTAAGAGCCATTGACCTCTCTGCTCCCCTGACTAAGAGCCATTGACCTCTCTGTTTCCCTGACTAAGAGCCATTGACCTCTCTGCTCCCCTGACTAAGAGTCATTGACCTCTCTGCTCCCCTGACTAAGAGTCATTGACCTCTCTGCTCCCCTGACTAAGAGCCATTGACCTCTCTGTTTCCCTGACTAAGATCCATTGACCTCTCTGCTCCCCTGACTAAGAGTCATTGACCTCTCTGCTCCCCTGACTAAGAGCCATTGACCTCTCTGTTCCCCTGACTAAGAGCCATTGACCTCTCTGTTCCCCTGACTAAGAGTCATTGACCTTTCTCCTCCCCTGACTAAGAGCCATTGACCTCTCTGCTCCCCTGACTAAGAGTGATTGACCTCTCTGATCCCCTGACTAAGAGCCATTGACCTCTCTGCTCCCCTGACTAAGAGTCATTGACCTCTCTGCTCCCCTGACCTATCTGTTCCCCTGACTAAGAGCCATTGACCTCTCTGCTCCCCTGACTAAGAGTCATTGACCTCTCTGTCCCCCTGGCCTCTCTGTCCCCCTGGCCTCTCTGTTCCCCTGACCTCTCTGTTCCCCTGACCTCTCTGTTCCCCTGACTAAGAGTCATTGACCTCTCTGTTCCCCTGACTAAGAGCCATTGACCTCTCTGTCCCCCTGACCTCTCTGTTCCCCTGAATAAGAGTCATTGACCTCTCTGTTCCCCTGACCTCTCTGTTCCCCTGACTAAGAGTCATTGACCTCTCTGCTCCCCTGACCTCTCTGTTCCCCTGAATAAGAGTCATTGACCTCTCTGTTCCCCTGACTAAGAGTCATTGACCTCTCTGTCCCCCTGGCCTCTCTGTCCCCCTGGCCTCTCTGTCCCCCTGAATAAGAGTCATTGACCTCTCTGCTCCCCTGACTAAGAGACATTGACCTCTCTGTTCCCCTGACTAAGAGCCATTGACCTCTCTGCTCCCCTGGCCTCTCTGTCCCCCTGACTAAGAGTCATTGACCTCTCTGCTCCCCTGACTAAGAGCCATTGACCTCTCTGTGCCCCTGACTAAGAGTCATTGACCTCTCTGCTCCCCTGACCTCTCTCCTCCCCTGACTAAGAGCCATTGACCTCTCTGTTCCCCTGACTAAGAGTCATTGACCTCTCTCCTCCCCTGACTAAGAGCCATTGACCTCTCTGCTCCCCTGACTAAGAGTCATTGACCTCTCTGTCCCCCTGGCCTCTCTGTCCCCCTGACTAAGAGTCATTGACCTCTCTACTCCCCTGACTAAGAGTCATTGACCTCTCTGATCCCCTGACTAAGAGCCATTGACCTCTCTGCTCCCCTGACTAAGAGTCATTGACCTCTCTGCTCCCCTGACTAAGAGCCATTGACCTCTCTGATCCCCTGACCTCTCTGTTCCCCTGACTAAGAGCCATTGACCTCTCTGCTCCCCTGACTAAGAGTCATTGACCTCTCTGTCCCCCTGGCCTCTCTGTCCCCCTGGCCTCTCTGGTCCCCTGACCTCTCTGTTCCCCTGACCTCTCTGTTCCCCTGACTAAGAGTCATTGACCTCTCTGCTCCCCTGACCTCTCTGTTCCCCTGACTAAGAGTCATTGACCTCTCTGCTCCCCTGACTAAGAGCCATTGACCTCACTGTCCCCCTGAATAAGAGTCATTGACCTCTCTGTTCCCCTGACTAAGAGTCATAGACCTCTCTGTCCCCCTGGCCTCTCTGTCCCCCTGGCCTCTCTGTCCCCCTGAATAAGAGTCATTGACCTCTCTGCTCCCCTGACTAAGAGACATTGACCTCTCTGTTCCCCTGACTAAGAGCCATTGACCTCTCTGTGCCCCTGACTAAGAGTCATTGACCTCTCTGTTCCCCTGACTAAGAGCCATTGACCTCTCTGTGCCCCTGACTAAGAGTCATTGACCTCTCTGCTCCCCTGACCTCTCTCCTCCCCTGACTAAGAGCCATTGACCTCTCTGTTCCCCTGACTAAGAGTCATTGACCTCTCTGCTCCCCTGACTAAGAGTCATTGACCTCTCTGTCCCCCTGGCCTCTCTGTCCCCCTGACTAAGAGTCATTGACCTCTCTGCTCCCCTGACTAAGAGTCATTGACCTCTCTGATCCCCTGACTAAGAGCCATTGACCTCTCTGCTCCCCTGACTAAGAGTCATTGACCTCTCTGTCCCCCTGGCCTCTCTGTCCCCCTGGCCTCTCTGTTCCCCTGACCTCTCTGTTCCCTGACTAAGAGTCATTGACCTCTCTGCTCCCCTGACCTCTCTGTTCCCCTGACTAAGAATCATTGACCTCTCTCCTCCCTGACTAAGAGTCATTGACCTCTCTGTTCCCCTGACGAAGAGCCATTGACCTCTCTGCTCCCCTGGCCTCTCTGTCCCCTGACTAAGAGTCATTGACCTTTCTGCTCCCCTTACTAAGAGCCATTGACCTCTCTGTTCCCCTGACTAAGAGTCATTGACCTCTCTGTTCCCCTGACTAAGAGCCATTGACCTCTCTGCTCCCCTGACTAAGAGTCATTGACCTCTCTGTCCCCCTGGCCTCTCTGTCCCCCTGACTAAGAGTCATTGACCTCTCTGCTCCCCTGACTAAGAGTCATTGACCTCTCTGTCCCCCTGACTAAGAGTCATTGACCTCTCTGCTCCCCTGACCTCTCTCCTCCCCTGTCTAAGAGTCATTGACCTCTCTGCCCCCCTGACTAAGAGCCATTGACCTCCCTGCTCCCCTGACTAAGAGTCATTGACCTCTCTGCTTCCCTGACTAAGAACCATTGACCTCTCTGTCCCCCTGACTAAGAGTCATTGACCTCTCTGCTCCCCTGACTAAGAACCATTGACCTCTCTGTCCCCCTGACTAAGAGTCATTGACCTCTCTGCTTCCCTGACTAAGAGTCATTAACCTCTCTGCTTCCCTGACTAAGAGTCATTAACCTCTCTGCTTCCCTGACTAAGAGTCATTTACCTCTCTGCTCCCCTAACTAAGAGTCATTGACCTCTCTGCTCCCCTGACTAAGAGCCATTGACCTCTCTGCTCCCCTGACTAAGAGCCATTGACCTCTCTGCTCCCCTGACTAAGAGCCATTGACCTCTCTGCTCCCCCGACTAAGAGCCATTGACCTGTCTGCTCCCCTGACTAAGAGTCATTGACCTCTCTGCTCCCCTGACTAAGAGCCATTGACCTCTCTGCTCCCCTGACTAAGAACCATTGACCTCTCTGCTCCCCTGACTAAGAGCCATTGACCTCTCTGCTCCCCTGACTAAGAGCCATTGACCTCTCTGCTCCCCTGACTAAGAGTCATTGACCTCTCTGCTCCCCTGACTAAGAGCCATTGACCTCTCTGCTCCCCTGACTAAGAGCCATTGACCTCTCTGTTCCCCTGACTAAGAGTCATTGACCTTTCTCCTCCCCTGACTAAGAGCCATTGACCTCTCTGCTCCCCTGACTAAGAGCCATTGACCTCTCTGATCCCCTGACTAAGAGCCATTGACCTCTCTGCTCCCCTGACTAAGAGTCATTGACCTCTCTGCTCCCCTGACCTATCTGTTCCCCTGACTAAGAGCCATTGACCTCTCTGCTCCCCTGACTAAGAGTCATTGACCTCTCTGTCCCCCTGGCCTCTCTGTCCCCCTGGCCTCTCTGTTCCCCTGACCTCTCTGATCCCCTGACCTCTCTGTTCCCCTGACTAAGAGTCATTGACCTCTCTGTTCCCTGACTAAGAGCCATTGACCGCTCTGTCCCCTGACCTCTCTGTTCCCCTGAATAAGAGTCATTGACCTCTCTGTTCCCCTGACCTCTCTGTTCCCTGACTAAGAGTCATTGACCTCTCTGCTCCCCTGACCTCTCTGTTCCCCTGAATAAGAGTCATTGACCTCTCTGTTCCCTGACTAAGAGTCATTGACCTCTCTGTCCCCCTGGCCTCTCTGTCCCCCTGAATAAGAGTCATTGACCTCTCTGCTCCCCTGACTAAGAGACATTGACCTCTCTGTTCCCCTGACTAAGAGCCATTGACCTCTCTGCTCCCCTGGCCTCTCTGTCCCCCTGACTAAGAGTCATTGACCTCTCTGTTCCCCTGACTAAGAGCCATTGACCTCTCTGTCCCCCTGACCTCTCTGTTCCCCTGAATAAGAGTCATTGACCTCTCTGTTCCCCTGACCTCTCTGTTCCCCTGACTAAGAGTCATTGACCTCTCTGCTCCCCTGACCTCTCTGTTCCCCTGAATAAGAGTCATTGACCTCTCTGTTCCCCTGACTAAGAGTCATTGACCTCTCTGTCCCCCTGGCCTCTCTGTCCCCCTGAATAAGAGTCATTGACCTCTCTGCTCCCCTGACTAAGAGACATTGACCTCTCTGTTCCCCTGACTAAGAGCCATTGACCTCTCTGCTCCCCTGGCCTCTCTGTCCCCCTGACTAAGAGTCATTGACCTCTCTGCTCCCCTGACTAAGAGCCATTGACCTCTCTGTGCCCCTGACTAAGAGTCATTGACCTCTCTGCTCCCCTGACCTCTCTCCTCCCCTGACTAAGAGCCATTGACCTCTCTGTTCCCCTGACTAAGAGTCATTGACCTCTCTCCTCCCCTGACTAAGAGCCATTGACCTCTCTGCTCCCCTGACTAAGAGTCATTGACCTCTCTGATCCCCTGACTAAGAGCCATTGACCTCTCTGCTCCCCTGACTAAGAGTCATTGACCTCTCTGCTCCCCTGACTAAGAGCCATTGACCTCTCTGATCCCCTGACCTCTCTGTTCCCCTGACTAAGAGCCATTGACCTCTCTGCTCCCCTGACTAAGAGTCATTGACCTCTCTGTCCCCCTGGCCTCTCTGTCCCCCTGGCCTCTCTGGTCCCCTGACCTCTCTGTTCCCCTGACCTCTCTGTTCCCCTGACTAAGAGTCATTGACCTCTCTGCTCCCCTGACCTCTCTGTTCCCCTGACTAAGAGTCATTGACCTCTCTGCTCCCCTGACTAAGAGACATTGACCTCACTGTCCCCCTGAATAAGAGTCATTGACCTCTCTGTTCCCCTGACTAAGAGTCATAGACCTCTCTGTCCCCCTGGCCTCTCTGTCCCCCTGAATAAGAGTCATTGACCTCTCTGCTCCCCTGACTAGGAGACATTAACCTCTCTGTTCCCCTGACTAAGAGCCATTGACCTCTCTGCCCCTGGCCTCTCTGTCCCCCTGACTAAGAGTCATTGACCTCTCTGCTCCCCTGACTAAGAGCCATTGACCTCTCTGTGCCCCTGACTAAGAGTCATTGACCTCTCTGCTCCCCTGACCTCTCTCCTCCCCTGACTAAGAGCCATTGACCTCTCTATTCCCCTGACTAAGAGTCATTGACCTCTCTGTTCCCCTGACTAAGAGTCATTGACCTCTCTGCTCCCCTGACTAAGAGTCATTGACCTCTCTGTCCCCCTGGCCTCTCTGTCCCCCTGACTAAGAGTCATTGACCTCTCTGCTCCCCTGACTAAGAGTCATTGACCTCTCTGATCCCCTGACTAAGAGCCATTGACCTCTCTGCTCCCCTGACTAAGAGTCATTGACCTCTCTGTCCCCCTGGCCTCTCTGTCCCCCTGGCCTCTCTGTTCCCCTGACCTCTCTGTTCCCCTGACCTCTCTGTTCCCCTGACTAAGAGTCATTGACCTCTCTGCTCCCCTGACCTCTCTGTTCCCCTGACTAAGAGTCATTGACCTCTCTCCTCCCCTGACTAAGAGTCATTGACCTCTCTGTTCCCCTGACGAAGAGCCATTGACCTCTCTGCTCCCCTGGCCTCTCTGTCCCCCTGACTAAGAGTCATTGACCTCTCTGCTCCCCTGACTAAGAGCCATTGACCTCTCTGTTCCCCTGACTAAGAGTCATTGACCTCTCTGTTCCCCTGACTAAGAGCCATTGACCTCTCTGCTCCCCTGACTAAGAGTCATTGACCTCTCTGTCCCCCTGGCCTCTCTGTCCCCCTGACTAAGAGTCATTGACCTCTCTGCTCCCCTGACTAAGAGTCATTGACCTCTCTGTCCCCCTGACTAAGAGTCATTGACCTCTCTGCTCCCCTGACCTCTCTCCTCCCCTGTCTAAGAGTCATTGACCTCTCTGCTCCCCTGACTAAGAGCCGTTGACCTCCCTGCTCCCCTGACTAAGAGTCATTGACCTCTCTGCTCCCCTGACTAAGAACCATTGACCTCTCTGTCCCCCTGACTAAGAGTCATTGACCTCTCTGCTCCCCTGACCTCTCTCCTCCCCTGTCTAAGAGTCATTGACCTCTCTGCCCCCCTGACTAAGAGCCATTGACCTCCCTGCTCCCCTGACTAAGAGTCATTGACCTCTCTGCTCCCCTGACTAAGAACCATTGACCTCTCTGTCCCCCTGACTAAGAGTCATTGACCTCTCTGCTCCCCTGACTAAGAGACATTGACCTCTCTGCTCCCCTGACTAAGAGTCATTGACCTCTCTGCTCCCCTGACTAAGAGCCATTGACCTCTCTGCTCCCCTGACTAAGAGTCATTGACCTCTCTGCTCCCCCGACTAAGAACCATTGACCTGTCTGCTCCCCTGACTAAGAGTCATTGACCTCTCTGCTCCCCTGACTAAGAGCCATTGACCTCTCTGCTCCCCTGACTAAGAGTCATTGACCTCTCTGCTCCCCTGACTAAGAGTAATTGACCTCTCTGCTCCCCTGACTAAGAGCCATTGACCTCTCTGCTCCCCTGACTAAGAGTCATTGACCTCTCTGCTCCCCCGACTAAGAACCATTGACCTGTCTGCTCCCTGACTAAGAGTCATTGACCTCTCTGCTCCCCTGACTAAGAGCCATTGACCTCTCTGCTCCCCTGACTAAGAACCATTGACCTGTCTGCTCCCCTGACTAAGAACCATTGACCTCTCTGCTCCCCTGACTAAGAGCCATTGACCTCTCTGCTCCCCTGACTAAGAGCCATTGACCTCTCTGTCCCCTGACTAAGAACCATTGACCTCTCTGCTCCCCTGACTAAGAGCCATTGACCTCTCTGTGCCCCTGACCTCTCTGTTCCCCTGACTAAGAGCCATTGACCTCTCTGCTCCACTGACTAAGAGCCATTGACCTCTCTGATCCCCTGACCTCTCTGTTCCCTGACTAAGAGCTAAGAGCCATTGACCTCTCTGCTCCCTGACTAAGAGTCATTGACCTCTCTGCTCCCCTGACTAAGAGTCATTGACCTCTCTGTCCCCCTGGCCTCTCTGTCCCCCTGACTAAGAGCCATTGACCTCTCTGTTCCCCTGACTAAGAGCTAAGAGCCATTGACCTCTCTACTCCCTGACTAAGAGTCATTGACCTCTCTGCTCCCCTGACTAAGAGCCATTGACCTCTCTGTTCCCCTGACTAAGAACCATTGACCTCTCTGTCCCCCTGACTAAGAGCCATTGACCTCTCTGATCCCCTGACCTCTCTGTTCCCCTGGCTAAGAGCCATTGACCTCTCTGATCCCCTGACTAAGAGTCATTGACCTCTCTGCTCCCCTGACTAAGAGCCATTGACATCTCTGCTCCCCTGACTAAGAGCCATTGACCTCTCTGCTCCCCTGACTAAGAGCCATTGACCTCTCTGCTCCCCTGACTAAGAGCCTTTGACATCTCTGCTCCCCTGACTAAGAGCCATTGACCTCACTGTCCCCCTGAATAAGAGTCATTGACCTCTCTGTTCCCCTGACTAAGAGTCATAGACCTCTCTGTCCCCCTGGCCTCTCTGTCCCCCTGGCTTCTCTGTCCCCCTGAATAAGAGTCATTGACCTCTCTGCTCCCCTGACTAGGAGACATTAACCTCTCTGTTCCCCTGACTAAGAGCCATTGACCTCTCTGCTCCCCTGGCCTCTCTGTCCCCTGACTAAGAGTCATTGACCTCTCTGCTCCCCTGACTAAGAGCCATTGACCTCTCTGTGCCCCTGACTAAGAGTCATTGACCTCTCTGCTCCCCTGACCTCTCTCCTCCCCTGACTAAGAGCCATTGACCTCTCTATTCACCTGACTAAGAGTCATTGACCTCTCTCCTCCCCTGACTAAGAGCCATTGACCTCTCTGCTCCCCTGACTAAGAGTCATTGACCTCTCTGTCCCCCTGGCCTCTCTGTCCCCCTGACTAAGAGTCATTGACCTCTCTGCTCCCTGACTAAGAGTCATTGACCTCTCTGATCCCCTGACTAAGAGCCATTGACCTCTCTGCTCCCCTGACTAAGAGTCATTGACCTCTCTGTCCCCCTGGCCTCTCTGTCCCCCTGGCCTCTCTGTTCCCCTGACCTCTCTGTTCCCCTGACCTCTCTGTTCCCCTGACTAAGAGTCATTGACCTCTCTGCTCCCCTGACCTCTCTGTTCCCCTGACTAAGAGTCATTGACCTCTCTCCTCCCCTAACTAAGAGTCATTGACCTCTCTGTTCCCCTGACGAAGAGCCATTGACCTCTCTGCTCCCCTGGCCTCTCTGTCCCCCTGACTAAGAGTCATTGACCTCTCTGCTCCCCTGACTAAGAGCCATTGACCTCTCTGTTCCCCTGACTAAGAGTCATTGACCTCTCTGTTCCCCTGACTAAGAGCCATTGACCTCTCTGCTCCCCTGACTAAGAGTCATTGACCTCTCTGTCCCCCTGGCCTCTCTGTCCCCCTGACTAAGAGTCATTGACCTCTCTGCTCCCCTGACTAAGAGTCATTGACCTCTCTGTCCCCCTGACTAAGAGTCATTGACCTCTCTGCTCCCCTGACCTCTCTCCTCCCCTGTCTAAGAGTCATTGACCTCTCTGCCCCCTGACTAAGAGCCGTTGACCTCCCTGCTCCCCTGACTAAGAGTCATTGACCTCTCTGCTCCCCTGACTAAGAACCATTGACCTCTCTGCCCCCTGACTAAGAGTCATTGACCTCTCTGCTCCCCTGACCTCTCTCCTCCCTGTCTAAGAGTCATTGACCTCTCTGCCCCCTTGACTAAGAGCCATTGACCTCCCTGCTCCCCTGACTAAGAGTCATTGACCTCTCTGCTCCCCTGACTAAGAACCATTGACCTCTCTGTCCCCTGACTAAGAGTCATTGACCTCTCTGCTCCCCTGACTAAGAGTAATTGACCTCTCTGCTCCCCTGACTAAGAGCCATTGACCTCTCTGCTCCCCTGACTAAGAGTCATTGACCTCTCTGCTCCCCGACTAAGAACCATTGACCTGTCTGCTCCCCTGACTAAGAGTCATTGACCTCTCTGCTCCCCTGACTAAGAGCCATTGACCTCTCTGCTCCCCTGACTAAGAACCATTGACCTGTCTGCTCCCCTGACTAAGAACCATTGACCTCTCTGCTCCCCTGACTAAGAGCCATTGACCTCTCTGCTCCCTGACTAAGAGCCATTGACCTCTCTGTCCCCTGACTAAGAACCATTGACCTCTCTGCTCCCCTGACTAAGAGCCATTGACCTCTCTGTGCCCCTGACCTCTCTGTTCCCCTGACTAAGAGCCATTGACCTCTCTGCTCCACTGACTAAGAGCCATTGACCTCTCTGATCCCCTGACCTCTCTGTTCCCCTGACTAAGAGCTAAGAGCCATTGACCTCTCTGCTCCCCTGACTAAGAGTCATTGACCTCTCTGCTCCCCTGACTAAGAGTCATTGACCTCTCTGTCCCCCTGGCCTCTCTGTCCCCCTGACTAAGAGCCATTGACCTCTCTGTTCCCCTGACTAAGAGCTAAGAGCCATTGACCTCTCTACTCCCCTGACTAAGAGTCATTGACCTCTCTGCTCCCCTGACTAAGAGCCATTGACCTCTCTGTTCCCCTGACTAAGAACCATTGACCTCTCTGTCCCCCTGACTAAGAGCCATTGACCTCTCTGATCCCCTGACCTCTCTGTTCCCCTGGCTAAGAGCCATTGACCTCTCTGATCCCCTGACTAAGAGTCATTGACCTCTCTGCTCCCCTGACTAAGAGCCATTGACATCTCTGCTCCCCTGACTAAGAGCCATTGACCTCTCTGCTGACCCCTGACTAAGAGCCATTGACCTCTCTGCTCCCCTGACTAAGAGCCTTTGACATCTCTGCTCCCCTGACTAAGAGCCATTGACCTCTCTGCTCCCCTGACTAAGAGCCATTGACCTCTCTGTCCCCCTGACTAAGAGCCATTGACCTCTCTGCTCCACTGACTAAGAGCCATTGACCTCTCTGATCCCCTGACCTCTCTGTTCCCCTGACTAATAGCCATTGACCTCTCTGCTCCCCTGACTAAGAGTCATTGACCTCTCTGTCCCCCTGGCCTCTCTGTCCCCCTGACTAAGAACCATTGACCTCTCTGCTCCCCTGACTAAGAGCCATTGACCTCTCTGTGCCCCTGACTAAGAGCCATTGACCTCTCTGCTCCCCTGACTAAGAGTCATTAACCTCTCTGCTTCCCTGACTAACAGTCATTGACCTCTCTGCTCCCCTGACTAAGAGTCATTGACCTCTCTGTCCCCCTGGCCTCTCTGTCCCCCTGACTAAGAGTCATTGACCTCTCTGCTCCCCTGACCTCTCTCCTCCCCTGACTAAGAGTCATTGACCTCTCTGCTCCCCTGACTAAGAGTCATTGACCTCTCTGCTCCCCTGACTAAGAGCCATTGACCTCTCTGCTCCCCTGACTAAGAGTCATTGACCTCTCTGCTCCCCTGACTAAGAGCCATTGACCTCTCTGCTTCCCTGACTAAGAGTCATTAACCTCTCTGCTTCCCTGACTAAGAGTCATTGACCTCTCTGTCCCCCTGGCCTCTCTGTCCCCCTGACTAAGAGCCATTGACCTCTCTGCTTCCCTGACTAAGAGTCATTAACCTCTCAGCTCCCCTGACTAAGAGCCATTGACCTCTCTGATCCCCTGACCTCTCTGTTCCCCTGACTAAGATCCATTGACCTCTCTGATCCCCTGACCTCTCTGCTCCCCTGACTAAGAGCCATTGACCTCTCTGATCCCCTGACCTCTCTGTTCCCCTGACTAAGAGCCATTGACATCTCTGCTCCCCTGACTAAGAGCCATTGACCTCTCTGCTCCCCTGACTAAGAGTCATTGACCTCTCTGCTCCCCTGACTAAGAGTCATTGACCTCTCTGTCCCCCTGGCCTCTCTGTCCCCCTGACTAAGAGTCATTGACCTCTCTGATCCCCTGACCTCTCTGTTCCCCTGACTAAGAACCATTGACCTCTCTGTCCCCCTGACTAAGAGCCATTGACCTCTCTGATCCCCTGACCTCTCTGCTCCCCTGACTAAGAGTCATTGACCTCTCTGTTCCCCTGACTAAGAGTCATTGACCTCTCTGCTCCCCTGACTAAGAGTCATTGACCTCTCTGTTCCCCTGACTAAGAGTCATTGACCTCTCTGCTCCCCTGACTAAGAGTCATTGACCTCTCTGTTCCCCTGACTAAGAGTCATTGATCTCTCTGCTCCCCTGACTAAGAGCCATTGACATCTCTGATCCCCTGACCTCTCTGTTCCCCTGACTAATAGCCATTGACCTCTCTGCTCCCCTGACTAAGAGTCATTGACCTCTCTGTCACCCTGGCCTCTCTGTCCCCCTGACTAAGAGTCATTGACCTCTCAGCTCCCCTAACTAGGAACCATTGACCTCTCTGCTCCCCTGACTAAGAGCCATTGACCTCTCTGTTCCCCTGACTAAGAACCATTGACCTCTCTGCTCCCCTGACTAAGAGCCATTGACCTCTCTGTTCCCCTGGCTAAGAGCCATTGACCTCTCTGTTCCCCTGACTAAGAGTCATTGACCTCTCTGCTCCCCTGACTAAGAGCCATTGACATCTCTGCTCCCCTGACTAAGAGCCATTGACCTCTCTGCTCCCCTGACTAAGAGCCATTGACCTCTCTGCTCCCCTGACTAAGAGCCATTGACCTCTCTGCTCCCCTGACTAAGAGCCATTGACCTCTCTGCTCCCCTGACTAAGAGCCATTGACCTCTCTGCTCCCCTGACTAAGAGCCATTGACCTCTCTGCTCCACTGACTAAGAGCCATTGACCTCTCTGATCCCCTGACCTCTCTGTTCCCCTGACTAATAGCCATTGACCTCTCTGCTCCCCTGACTAAGAGTCATTGACCTCTCTGTCCCCCTGGCCTCTCTGTCCCCCTGACTAAGAACCATTGACCTCTCTGCTCCCCTGACTAAGAGCCATTGACCTCTCTGTGCCCCTGACTAAGAGCCATTGACCTCTCTGCTCCCCTGACTAAGAGTCATTAACCTCTCTGCTTCCCTGACTAAGAGTCATTGACCTCTCTGCTCCCCTGACTAAGAGTCATTGACCTCTCTGTCCCCCTGGCCTCTCTGTCCCCCTGACTAAGAGTCATTGACCTCTCTGCTCCCCTGACCTCTCTCTCCCCCTCCCTGACTAAGAGTCATTGACCTCTCTGCTCCCCTGACTAAGAGTCATTGACCTCTCTGCTCCCCTGACTAAGAGCCATTGACTCTCTGCTCCCCTGACTAAGAGTCATTGACCTCTCTGCTGTCCCCCTGACTAAGAGCCATTGACCTCTCTGCTTCCCTGACTAAGAGTCATTAACCTCTCTGCTTCCCTGACTAAGAGTCATTGACCTCTCTGTCCCCCTGGCCTCTCTGTCCCCTGACTAAGAGCCATTGACCTCTCTGCTTCCCTGACTAAGAGTCATTAACCTCTCAGCTCCCCTGACTAAGAGCCATTGACCTCTCTGTCCCCCTGGCCTCTCTGTCCCCTGACTAAGAGTCATTGACCTCTCTGATCCCCTGACCTCTCTGTTCCCCTGACTAAGATCCATTGACCTCTCTGATCCCCTGACCTCTCTGCTCCCCTGACTAAGAGCCATTGACCTCTCTGATCCCCTGACCTCTCTGTTCCCCTGACTAAGAGCCATTGACATCTCTGCTCCCCTGACTAAGAGCCATTGACCTCTCTGCTCCCCTGACTAAGAGTCATTGACCTCTCTGCTCCCCTGACTAAGAGTCATTGACCTCTCTGTCCCCCTGGCCTCTCTGTCCCCTGACTAAGAGTCATTGACCTCTCTGATCCCCTGACCTCTCTGTTCCCCTGACTAAGAACCATTGACCTCTCTGTCCCCCTGACTAAGAGCCATTGACCTCTCTGATCCCCTGACCTCTCTGCTCCCCTGACTAAGAGTCATTGACCTCTCTGTTCCCCTGACTAAGAGTCATTGACCTCTCTGTTCCCCTGACTAAGAGTCATTGACCTCTCTGTCCCCCTGACTAAGAGCCATTGACCTCTCTGATCCCCTGACCTCTCTGCTCCCCTGACTAAGAGTCATTGACCTCTCTGTTCCCCTGACTAAGAGTCATTGATCTCTCTGCTCCCCCTGACTAAGAGCCATTGACCTCTCTGTCTCCCTGACTAAGAGCCATTGACCTCTCTGTTCCCTGACTAAGAGCCATTGACCTCTCTGTCCCCTGACTAAGAGCCATTGACCTCTCTGTCCCTGACTAAGAGTCATTGACCTCTCTGCTCCCCCTGACTAAGAGTCATTGACCTCTCTGCTCCCCTGACTAGAGAACCATTGACCTCTCTGCTCCCCTGACTAAGAGCCATTGACCTCTCTGTTCCCCTGACTAAGAACCATTGACCTCTCTGCTCCCCTGACTAAGAGCCATTGACCTCTCTGTGCCCCTGACTAAGAGTCATTGACCTCTCTGTCCCCCTGACTAAGAGCCATTGATCTCTCTGCTCCCCTGACTAAGAGCCATTGAACTCTCTGCTTCCCTGACTAAGAGTCATTAACCTCTCTGCTTCCCTGACTAAGAGTCATTGACCTCTCTGCTCCCCTGACTAAGAGTCATTGACCTCTCTGTCCCCCTGGCCTCTCTGTCCCCCTGACTAAGAGTCATTGACCTCTCTGCTCCCCTGACTAAGAGCCATTGACCTCTCTGTGCCCCTGACTAAGAGTCATTGACCTCTCTGCTCCCCTGACCTCTCTCCTCCCCTGACTAAGAGCCATTGACCTCTCTGCCCCCCCGACTAAGAGCCATTGACCTCTCTGCTCCCCTGACTAAGAGTCATTGACCTCTCTGCTCCCCTGACTAAGAGCCATTGACCTCTCTGCTCCCCTGACTAAGAGTCATTGACCTCTCTGCTCCCCTGACTAAGAGCCATTGACCTCTCTGCTCCCCTGACTAAGAGCCATTGACCTCTCTGCTCCCCTGACTAAGAGTCATTGACCTCTCTGCTCCCCTGACTAAGAGTCATTGACCTCTCTGCTCCCCTGACTAAGAGTCATTGACCTCTCTGCTCCCCTGACTAAGAACCATTGACCTCTCTGTCCCCCTGACTAAGAGTCATTGACCTCTCTGCTCCCCTGACTAAGAGTCATTAACCTCTCTGCTTCCCTGACTAAGAGTCATTGACCTCTCTGCTCCCCTGACTAAGAGCCATTGACCTCTCTGCTCCCCTGACTAAGAGCCATTGACCTCTCTGCTCCCCTGACTAAGAGTCATTGACCTCTCTGCTCCCCTGACTAAGAGTCATTGACCTCTCTGCTCCCCTGACTAAGAGTCATTGACCTCTCTGCTCCCCTGACTAAGAACCATTGACCTCTCTGTCCCCCTGACTAAGAGTCATTGACCTCTCTGCTCCCCTGACCTCTCTGCTTCCCTGACTAAGAGTCATTAACCTCTCTGCTTCCCTGACTAAGAGTCATTGACCTCTCTGCTCCCCTGACTAAGAGCCATTGACCTCTCTGCTCCCCTGACTAAGAACCATTGACCTCTCTGCTCCCCTGACTAAGAGCCATTGACCTCTCTGCTCCCCTGACTAAGAGTCATTGACCTCTCTGTCCCCCTGGCCTCTCTGTCCCCCCCCTGAATAAGAGTCATTGACCTCTCTGATCCCCTGACCTCTCTGCTCCCCTGACTAAGAGTCATTGACCTCTCTGTTCCCCTGACTAAGAGTCATTGACCTCTCTGTTCCCCTGACTAAGAGCCATTGACCTCTCTGCTCCCCTGACTAAGAGCCATTGACCTCTCTGCTCCCCTGACTAAGAGTCATTGACCTCTCTGCTCCCCTGACTAAGAACCATTGACCTCTCTGTCCCCCTGACTAAGAGTCATTGACTTCTCTGCTCCCCTGACCTCTCTGCTTCCCCGACTAAGAGTCATTAACCTCTCTGCTTCCCTGACTAAGAGCCATTGACCTCTCTGCTCCCCTGACTAAGAACCATTGACCTCTCTGCTCCCCTGACTAAGAGCCATTGACCTCTCTGCTCCCCTGACTAAGAGTCATTGACCTCTCTGCTCCCCTGACTAAGAGCCATTGACCTCTCTGCTCCCCTGACTAAGAGTCATTGACCTCTCTGTCCCCCTGGCCTCTCTGTCCCCCTGACTAAGAGTCATTGACCTCTCTGATCCCCTGACCTCTCTGTTCCCCTGACTAAGAACCATTGACCTCTCTGTCCCCCTGACTAAGAGCCATTGACCTCTCTGATCCCCTGACCTCTCTGCTCCCCTGACTAAGAGTCATTGACCTCTCTGTTCCCCTGACTAAGAGCCATTGACCTCTCTGTTCCCCTGACTAAGGGCCATTAACCTCTCTGCTCCCCTGACTAAGAGCTATTGACCTCTCTGCTCCCCTGACTAAGAGTCATTGACCTCTCTGCTCCCCTGACTAAGAGCCATTGACATCTCTGATCCCCCTGACTAAGAGCCATTGACCTCTCTGCTCCCCTGACTAAGAGCCATTGACCTCTCTGCTCCCCTGACTAAGAGCCATTGACCTCTCTGATCCCCTGACCTCTCTGCTCCCCTGACCCGGTTCAACATGAGTTGGCTCCACGTCAGGGTTCATTTGTTTATAATCTGACAATCACAGGGCTGATGCGTCCCTATTTTTTTAACCTTTATTTAACGAGGCAAGTCAGTTAATAACAAATTCTTATTTACAATGACTGCCTAGGAACAGTGGGTTAACTGCCTTGATCAGGGGCAGAATGAAAGATTTGTACCTTGTCAGGTCAGAGGTTTGAACTTGCAACCTTTCGGTTACTAGTCCAACGCTCTAACCACTAGGCTACCCTGCCGCCCCTACACAGCCGTGCTTTAGATTCCCTATATAGTGGTCAAATGCAGTGCACTACAAAGGGAATGGAAGTAGAATCCCATTTGGGATGAGGCCAGGCGATTTGAGAGGCTCTGGGGTCTCCAGCAGAGCTGACATATTTGTTTAAACATATGACGATTACATAAACAAAGATGTATGTGGAGATCTTTTGAACGGAGCAGAAACCCCCCCTCCCACGGTTGGATGGGTTCTGGTTGAAAACAGGGTCATGTTTTAACAGAGTAGCCCCTGCTGCTCTGATGCCAGAAAGCAGATCTGTACTGCTTTCTGAATATTCACCTAAAGACCTTCTATATGTCCCATTTGACACCCTATTCCCTACATAGTGCACTACTTTTGACAAGGGTCTATGGCACCCTATTCCCTACATAGTGCACTACTTTTGACAAGGGTCTATGGCACCCTATTCCCTACATAGTGCACTACTTTTGACAAGGGTCTATGGCACCCTATTCCCTACATAGTGCACTACTTTTGACAAGGGTCTATGGCACCCTATTCCCTACATAGTGCACTACTTTTGACCAAGGTCTATAGGGCACTGATCAAAAGTAGAGCACTATGTAGAGACTAGGGTGCCATTTGAGACGAGGGCCTTGAGACAGCTACATCCATGCTGCTACATGGATCGCTGCAGCTAGCGACTGGAACGAGCTGCAACAAACACTCAAACTGGACAGTTTTATCTCAATCTCTCTTCATTCAAAAACTCAATCATGGACACTCTTACTGACAGTTGTGGCTGCTTTGTGTGATGTATTGTTGTCTCTACCTTCTTGCCCTTTGTGCTGTTGTCTGTGCCCAAGAATGTTTGTACCATGTTTTGTGTTGCTACCATGTTGTGTTGCTACCATGTTGTGCTGCTACCATGTTGTGTTGCTACCATGTTGTGTTGCTACCATGTTGTGCTGCTACCATGTTATGTTGCTACCATGTTGTTAATGCTACCATGTTGTTGTCATGTTGTGTTGCTACCGTGCTGTATTGTTGTCTTTAGGTCTCTCTTTATGTAGTGTTGTCTCTCGTGATGTGTGTTTCCTATATATGTATATCTATTGTTTGATCATTCGTCCCCACAGGAGGCCTTTTGCCTTTTGGTAGGCCGTCATTGTAAATCAGAATTAGTTCTTAACTGACTTGCCAAGTTACATAAAGGTTCGATAAAAAATAAAAATAAAACACACAGCTGAGTCTTGTTCTTAACATTTGTAGATAACTACAGATGTGAAATCAAGGTGGCTCAGTGATCCTGGCCTGAAACCTGAAGACTGATGTTAGCAACCTGAGCTCTTCCCTGATGCTGTAGCTCAAACACAGTCAGTCTCAATTAAAAAAATAAAAAACAATTCACTTAATTGATTAATAACACAAAGGCCAAAGTAGTTTACTACACAGTAAGTCAGTCCCCAACAAGCTAATACAATTACACACCATCCATTCAAATATTTTACAGAAAAGTTAAGTAGAATGGACTTAGTTCTGCTAATTCATCATAGTTGAGTTACTGAAAGCAGATCGTTCACCATACATGGCAGTTAAAGAGGATTCAAACAGTACTAGATGTATTGCTATTGGGGGTCAGGACCATTAGGCCCGTTCCTCTTGTTTAACAACACGCGTTGTGGGACAGTGGTGGGGGGTAGGACCGTCTGTATAAGGCCCAGCTGTGGGACACTCTGATGGAGGGGTTATGGGGGTTTGGTAGTGAGGGTGTGTGTGTGTGTGTGTGTGTGTGTGTGTGTGTGTGTGTGTGTGTGTGTGTGTGTGTGTGTGTGTGTGTGTGTGTGTGTGTGTGTGTGTGTGTGTGTGTGTGTGTGTGTGTGTGTGTGTGTGTGTGTGTGACTCAGGGGCTGAGTCACTGGCTCTTTCATATCATCATACCGTCCCGACGGGTGCGTCCCTTGAGTGGGTTGAGTCACTGATGTGGTCTTCCTGTCTGGGTTGGCGCCCCCCCCTTGGGTTGTGCCGTGGCTGAGAACTTTGTGGTCTATACTCGGCCTTGTCTCAGGATGGTAAGTTGGTGGTTGAAGATATCCCTCTAGTGGTGTGGGGGCTGTGCTTTGGCAAAGTGGGTGGGGTTATATCCTTCCTGTTTGGCCCTGTCCGGGGGTGTCCTCGGATGGAGCCACAGTGTCTCCTGACCCCTCCTGTCTCAGCCTCCAGTATTTATGTGTCGGGGGGCTAGGGTCAGTTTGTTATATCTGGAGTACTTCTCCTGTCCTATCCGGTGTCCTGTGTGAATTTAAGTATGCTCTCTCTAATTCTCTCTTTCTCTCTTTCTTTCTCTCGGAGGACCTGAGCCCTAGGACCATGCCTCAGGACTACCTGACATGATGACTCCTTGCTCTCCCCAGTCCACCTGGCCATGCTGCTGCTCCAGTTTCAACTGTTCTGCCTGTGATTATTATTATTTGACCATGCTGGTAATTTATGAACATTTGAACATCTTGGCCATGTTCTGTTATAATCTCCACCCGGCACAGCCAGAAGAGGACTGGCCACCCCACATAGCCTGGTTCCTCCTGAGGTTTCTTCCTAGGTTTTGGCCTTTCTAGGGAGTTTTTCCGTGCTTCTACACCTGCATTGCTTGCTGTTTGGGGTTTTAGGCTGGGTTTCTGTACAGCACTTTGAGATATCAGCTGACGTACGAAGGGCTATATAAATACATTTGATTTGATTTGATTCTGTATTGGCCTATATTACAGTACTGTATTGTCCTATAATGCAGTACCATATTTGCCTATATTACAGTACTGCATTTGCCAATATTTGCCTGTATTGTCCAGTATTACAGTGCTGTATTGTCCAGTATTACAGTACTGTATTGTCCAGTATTACAGTGCTGTATTGTCCAGTATTACAGTACTGTATTGTCCAGTATTACAGTGCTGTATTGTCCAATATTACAGTGCTGTATTGTATTACAGTACTGTATTGTCCCAGTATTACAGTGCTGTATTACAGTGCCAATATTACAGTACTGTATTGTCCAGTATTACAGTGCTGTATTGTCCAGTATTACAGTGCTGTATTGTCCAGTATTACAGTGCTGTATTGTCCAGTATTACAGTGCTGTATTGTCCAGTATTACAGTGCTGTATTGTCCAATATTACAGTGCTGTATTGTCCAGTATTACAGTACTGTATTGTCCAGTATTACAGTGCTGTATTGTCCAATATTACAGTACTGTATTGTCCAGTATTACAGTGCTGTATTGTCCAGTATTACAGTGCCAATATTACAGTGCTGTATTGTCCAATATTACAGTACTGTATTGTCCAATATTACAGTGCTGTATTGTCCAGTATTACAGTACTGTATTGTCCAGTATTACAGTGCTGTATCTGTCTATGGCCAGTAGGTGTTTTATTTAGGCAGCCATATTCTTGGTTGTATTGTGGGTGATTAGTGTCTTGATGTCCTTGTTTGATGGTAGTTGACACATGTATAGGCTGTTTTCGGTTTTTTACAGTGCTGTACGTTTGTTTAAATAAACATGTCGACACGCTGCAGTTTGTTATTACATTAGAAAAGTGCAATATTACAGAACTGTATTGTCCAATATTACAGTACTGTATTGTCCAGTATTACAGTACTGTATTGTCCAGTATTACAGTGCTGTATTGTCCAGTATTACAGTGCTGTATTGTCCAATATTACAGTACTGTATTGTCCAATATTACAGTACTGTATTGTCCAATTTTACAGTACTGTATTGTCCAATATTACAGTACTGTATTGTCCTATAATGCAGTACCATATTTGCCTACAGTAAATACTTACAGTAAATACTATATACAGTATACTATAATCCACAAAACATTGCAGTAAATACTATATACAGTATACTATAATCCACAACATTACAGTAAATACTACATGTAGTATACAATAATCCACAAAACACTACAGTAAATACTACATACAGTATTCTTTAATCCACAAAACACTACAGTAAATACTATATACAGTATTCTATAATCCCCAAAACACTACAGATATACTACATACAGCATTCTATAACCCACAAAACAGTATAGTAAATACTACATACAGTATTCTATAACCCACAAAACAGTATAGTAAATACTACATACAGCATTCTATAACCCACAAAACAGTATAGTAAATACTACATACAGTATTCTATAACCCACAAAACACTACAGATATACTACATACAGCATTCTATAACCCACAAAACAGTATAGTAAATACTACATACAGTATTCTATAATGCACAAAACACTAGAGTAATTACTATAGTACAGACTAGAGCACCAGATGTTCCGGGCGACTGTGTAATCTCGCTCTCCGTAGCTGACGTGACCTTTAAACAGTTTAACATTCACAAAGCTGTGGGGCCGATGGAAAACCAGGAAGCTCAGCATTCGCTGACCAGCTGGCAGGTGTCTTCACTGACGTTTTCAACCTCTCCCTGACCGAGTCTGTAACACCTACGTGTTTCAAGCAGACCACCTGTGTCCAAGAATGCCAAGGTAACCTGTCTAAATGACTCCATAGCACTCATATCTGTAGCCATGATGTGCTTTGAAAGGCTGGTCATGCCTCACATCAACACCATTATCCCAGAAACCATAGACCCAATCCAATTCGCATTCCGCCTCAACAGTTCCACAGATGATGCAATCTCTATTGCACTCCACACTGTCCTTGCCCCACTGTACAAAAGGAACACCTACGTGAGAATGCTATTCATTGACTCCAGCTCAGCATTCAACACCGTAGTGCCCTCAAAGCTCATCACTAAGCTAAGGACCCTGGGACTAAACACCTCCCTCTGCAACTGGATCCTTGTTGCCTAATATCTCCACCATGTGGCAACAACCCATCCACCAATCTGATCCTCAACACAGGGGCCCCTCAGGGGTGCGTGCTTAGTCCCCTCCCGTACTCCCTGTTCACCCACGACTACGTGGCCGTGCAAAACTCCAACACCATCATTAAATTTGATCACCGACAGCGATGAGACAAGCCTATAGGGAGGAGGTCAGTGACCTGGCAGTGTGGTGCCAAGACAACAACCTCTCCCTCAATGTCAGCAAGACAAAAGGAGATGAATGGCCCAGGAAACTGAGGGCTATTCACATCAATGGGACTGTAGTGGAGCTGATTGAGAGCTCGGTGTCCACATCACTAAGGAATTATTATGGTCCACACATGTCAACACAGTCGTGAAGAAGGCCTCTTCCCCCTCAGGAGAAACCCTGAAAGGTTTTTATCATGGGCCCTCAGATCCTCAAAAAGTTCTACAGCTGCACTATTGAGAGCATCCAGACTGGCTGGAAGCCCTCAATGGTGCTGCCCACGTTAATATGGCCTTTTGGCCACGAGACGCATCTATCATTGTCTATGAGTCTACCTTTAACCTCTTGCTCCTACCTGACACGCAGGCGTCCCATCTAGACATCTGGAAATGCAAATGCGCTACGCTAAATGCTAATAGCACTCGTTAAAACTCAAACGTTCATTAAAATACACATGCAGAGTATTGAATTAAAGATACACTCGTTGTGAATATATATATATATTTATATATATTTTATATATATTTTTGTGAATCCAGGCAACAAGTCAGATTTTTAAAATGCTTTTCGGCGAAAGCATGAGAAGCTATTATCTGATAGCATGTAACACCCCAAAAGACCCGCAGGGGACGTAAACAAAATAATTAGCTTCGTCGGCGCTACACAAAACGCACAAATAAAATATAAAACATTTATTACCTTTGACCATCTTCTTTGTTGGCACTCCTAGATGACCCATAAACACTATTGGGTCTTTTTTTTTATTAAATCGGTCCATATATAGCCTAGATATTGATCTATGAAGACTGTGTGATCAACGAAAAAAATTGCGTTTTATAACATAACGTCATTTTTAAAATTAAAAAAGTTGACGATAAACTTTCACAAAACACTTCGAAATACTTTTGTAATGCAACTTTAGTATTAGTAAACGTTAATAAGCGATCAAATTGATCACGAGGCGATGTATATTCTATAGCTGTACGTCTGGAAATAATGTCCGGGTAAATCTCAACCAAAATATCCGGTCGGAGACCGGAAGAACTGCGCTGCCTTGTTTCTGTTTGACCAAGAAACAAATAGTAGGCAAATGACAAGACTGTTGACATCGTGTGGAAGCTGTAGGTATTGCAACCTCGGCCCCATTTAATTTGGTTCACGTTTCACAATTGGTTGAAGTGGCGCATGGATATATTTTCCCATTTTCAGTGATCAGATTTTCCTGCACTTTTCGATGAAACGCACGTTCTGTTATAGTCACAGCCGTGATTTAACCAGTTTTATAAACTTTTGAGTGTTTTCTATCCACACATACTAATCATATGCATATACTATATTCCTGGCATGAGTAGCAGGGTGCTGAAATGTTGCGCGATTTTTAACAGAATGTTCGAAAAAGTAGGGGGTAGGAGTAACAGGTTAAACCCAAACCTAACCTTTAACCTGACACATGACCTTATGCATTACTGCCCCCCAGTGGCAAGAAGTGACAAAACACAAAAACTGTAAATGCAAAACTAAAATAATATACAAATATAAAATCTAAATGTTTCTATTAAACTTAAACTAAATAAAAATGACTAAATCGGATCTGAAAACTGTGTGACAGAGGTTGAGGTGTTGTCTGAGTGTGTGACAGAGGTTCAGGTGTTGTCTGAAGGTCTCTGAGTGTGTGACAGAGGTTGAGGTGTTGTCTGAAGGTGTGTAATGTTTTTACAGTTCCCAGGAGGACGACATCTCTAGCTGTGGTTGAACTCAAAAAACACACCGCTGGAGAAAAATCCCCAGATCCCTGCTCCTTCTTCAACCCCAGATCCCTGCTCCTCCTTCAACCCCAGATCCCTGCTCCTCCTTCAACCCGAGATCCCTGCTTTCCCTTCAACCCCAGATCCCTTCCTCTCCTTCAACCCCAGATCCCTGCTTCTCCTTCAACCCCAGATCCCTGCTCCTCCTTCAACCCCAGATCCCTGCTCCTCCTTCAACCCCAGATCCCTGCTCCTCCTTCAACCCCAGATCCCTGCTCCTCCTTCAACCCCAGATCCCTGCTCCTTCTTCAACCCCAGATCCCTGCTCCTCCTTCAACCCCAGATCCCTGCTCCTCCTTCAACCCCAGATCCCTGCTCCTCCTTCAACCCCAGATCCCTGCTCCTCCTTCAACCCGAGATCCCTGCTTCCCCTTCAACCCCAGATCCCTTCCTCTCCTTCAACCCCAGATCCCTGCTTCTCCTTCAACCCCAGATCCCTCCCTCTCCTTCAACCCCAGATCCCTGCTTCCCCTTCAACCCCAGATCCCCCCTCTCCTTCAACCCCAGATCCCTCCCCCTCCTTCAACCCCAGATCCCTGCCTCTCCTTCAACCCCAGATCCCTGCATCCCCTTCAACCCCAGATCCCTCCCTCTCCTTCAACCCCAGATCCCTCCCTCTCCTTCAACCCCAGATCCCTCCCTGCTCCTTCATCCCCAGATCCCTGCTTCCCCTTCAACCCCAGATCCCTTCCTCTCCTTCAACCCCAGATCCCTGCTTCTCCTTCAACCCCAGATCCCTGCTTCCCCTTCAACCCCAGATCCCTGCTTCTCCTTCAACCCCAGATCCCTGCTTCCCCTTCAACCCCAGATCCCTGCATCCCCTTCAACCCCAGATCCCTGCCTCCCCTTCAACCCCAGATCCCTCCCTCTCCTTCAACCCCAGATCCCTGCTTCCCCTTCAACCCCAGATCCCTCCTCTCCTTCAACCCCAGATCCCTCCTCTCCTTCATCCCCATATCCCTGCATCCCCTTCAACCCCAGATCCCTGCATCCCCTTCAACCACATATCCCTGCCTCCCCTTCAACCCCATATCCCTCCTTCTCCTTCAACCCCAGATCCCTGCCTCTCCTTCAACCCCAAATCCCCTTCTTCTCCGCACTTTTCCCCTTCAACCCCAGATTGTCTCAACACTGCTAACACTTCAACCTGGGATGGTAAATAAGATTTCTAAATTAAATCCAGAGACAAGGATGATCCGGTCTAACCAGAGCAAACACAGAGCTCTCTTTCTCTCACACACTATGCCAGAGGAAAATAAGAACTAGAAGCCTTGATCTTCTGCTGAAAGGAAACATGCAGAGACTGAGCTTCTCACATATCTGGGCTGGGCTGTGTCCCAAATTGTACTATATTCCCTATGTAGTGCACTACTTTAACCAGGTAGGCCAGTTGAGAACAAGTTCTCATTTACAACTGCGACCTGGCCAAGATAAAGCAAAGCAGTGTGACAGAAACAACAACACAGAGTTACACATGGAATAAACAAACATACAGTCAATAACACAATAGAAACATCTATATACAGTGTGTGCAAATGAAGTAAGGAGGTAAGGCAATAAATAGGCCATAGTGGCGAAGTAATTACAATTTAGCAATTAACACTGGAGGGATATGTGCATATGAGGATGTGCAAGTAGAAATACTGGTGTGCAAAAGAGCAGAAAAACAAATATGGGGATGAGGTGGGTAGTTGGTTGGATGGGCTGTGTACAGCTGCAGCGATCGGAAAGCTGCTCTGACAGCTGATGCTTAAAGTTAGTGTCGGAGATATGTCTCCAACTTGAGTGATGTTTGCAATTCGTTCCAGTCATTGGCAGCAGAGAACTGGAAGGAAAGGCGGCCAAAGGAGGTGTTGGCTTTGGGGGTGACCAGTGAAATATACCTGCTGGAGCGCGTGCTACGGGTGGGTGTTGCTATGGTGACCAGTGAGCTGAGATAAGGGGGGACTTTACCTAGAAAATACTTATAGATGACCTGGAGCCAGTGGGTTTAGCGACGAATATGTAGCGAGGACCAGCCAACGAGAGTATACAGGTCAGAGTGTTGGGTGGTATATTGGGCTTTGGTGACAAAACGGATGGCACTGTGATAGACTGCATCCAATTTATTGAGTAGAGTGTTGGAGGCTATTTTGTAAATGACATCGCCGAAGTCAAGGATCGGTAGGATGGTCAGTTATACGAGGGTGTGTTTGGCAGCATGAGTGAATGAGGCTTTGTTGCGAAATAGGAAGCCGATTCTAGATTTAATTTTGGATTGGAGATGTTTAATGTGAGTCTGGAAGGAGAGTTTACAGTCTAACCAGACACCTAGGTATTTATAGTTGTCCACGTATTCTAAGTCAGAACCGTACAGAGTTGTGATGCTGGAAGGGCGAGCAGGTGCAGGCAGCGATCGGTTGAAGAGCATGCATTTCGTTTTACTAGCATTTAAGAGCAGTTGGAGGCCACGGAAGGAGTGTTGTATAGCATTGAAGCTTGTTTGGAGGCTTGTTAATACAGTGTCCAAAGAAGGGCCAGATGTCATCTGCGTAGAGATGGATTAAAGAATCACCAGCAGCAAGAGCGACATCATTGATATTTTCAGAGAAAAGAGTTGGCCCGAGATTTGAACCCTGTGGAACCCCCATAGAGACTGCCAGCAGTCCAGACAACAGGTCCTCCGATTTGACACACTGAACTCTGCAAAGTAGTTGGTGAACCAGGCGAGGCAGGTCATTAGAGAAACCAAGGCTGTTGAGTCTGCCGATAAGAAAACGGTGATTGACAGAGTCGAAAGCCTTGGCCAGGTCGATGAAGACAGCTGCACAGTATTGTCTTTTATCGATGCCGGTTATGATATCGTTTAGGACCCATGATCAGCTCGGAAACCAGATTACATAGCGGAGAAGGTACGGTGGGATTCGAAATGGTCAGTGATCTGTTTGTTCACTTTGCTTTCGAAGACTTTATAAAGGCAGGGCAGGATGGATATAGGTCTGTAACAGTTTGAATCTAGAGTGTTTCCCTCTTTGAAGAGGGGGATGACCGCAGGCAGCTTTCCAATCTTTAGGAATCTCAGAACGATACGAAAGAGAGGTTGAACAGACTAGTAATAGGGGTTGCAACAATGGAGGAGGATAATTTTAGGAAGAGAGGGTCCAGATTGTCTAGCCCAGCTGATTTGCAGGGATCCAGATAGTGCAGCTCTATCATAACATCAGTTTAAGAAACATCGGTTTAAGAAACATGAGCAATGGACATTACACTGGTGGAAATCTGTCCTTTGGTCTGATGAGTCCAAATTTGAGATTTCTGGTTCTAACCGCTGTGTCTTTGTGAGACGTAGAGTAGGTGAACGGATGATCTCCGCATGTGTGGTTCCCACCGTGAAGCATGGAGGAGGAGGTGTGATGGTGTGGGGGTGCTTTGCTGGTGACACTGTTGGTGATTTATTTAGAATTCAAGGCACACTTAACCAGCATTACTACCACAGCCTTCTGCAGCGATACGCCATCCAATCTGGTTTGCGCTTAGTAGGTCTATCATTTGCTTTTCAACAGGACAATGACCCACTACACCTCCAGGCTGTGTAAGGGCTATTTGACCAAGAAGGAGAGTGATGGAGTGCTGCATCAGATGACCTGGCCTCCACAATCACCCGACCTCAACCCAATTGTGATAGTTTGGGATGAGTTGAACCGCAGAGTGAAGGAAAAGCAGCCAACAGGTGCTCAGCATATGTGGGAACTCCTTCAAAATGTTGGTTAAGAGAATGCCAAGAGTGTGCAAAGCTGTCATCAAGGCAAAGGGTGGCTTTTTGACACTTTTTGGTAACTACATGATTCCATATGTGTTATTTCATAGTTTTGACGTCTTCGCTATTATTCTACAATGTAGAAAATAGTAAAAAGAAAGAAAAACCCTTGAATGAGTGGTTGTGTCCAAACGTTTGACTGGTACTGTAGCTACACTGGTTTGACAAAACATTAAGAACACCTTCCTAATATTGAGTTGCACCCCATTTGAACCCCAGAACAGCCTCAATTCATCGGTACATGGACTCTACAAGGTGTCAAAGGTGTTCCACAGGGATACTGGCCCATGTTGACTCCAATGCTTCCCACAGTTGTGTCGGTGGAACATTCTGGAAACACACAGGAAACTGACTGAATGTCTTGCCCATTCATTGAATGGCACACATACACAATCCACGTCTCAATTGATTGAAGAGGAACATGGCATCTGGATCAACACACACCTGGTCAGTCTCTGTAATGGAAAGAGCAGGTGTACATAACGTTTGGTACACAGTGTATACGGCACATGGGAATAGAAAAAGGGATCTACAGAGAGAGTTGGGATTGGCTGAGAGTAGCTGAGGGGTGGGATTGGCTGAGAGTAGTTGAGGGTGGGATTGGCTGAGAGTAGTTGAGGGGTGGGATGGCTGAGAGTAGTTGAGGGGTGGAATTGGCTGAGAGTAGTTGAGGGGTGGAATTGGCTGAGAGTAGTTGAGGGGTGGGATAGGCTGAGAGTAGTTGAGGGCTGGGATTGGCTGAGAGTAGTTGAGGGGTGGAATTGGCAGAGAGTAGCTGAGGGGTGGAATGGACTGAGAGTAGTTGAGGGGTGGAATTGGCTGAGAGTAGTTGAGGGGTGGGAGGCTGAGAGTAGTTGAGGGGTGGGATGGACTGAGAGTAGTTGAGGGGTGGAATTGGCTGAGAGTAGTTGAGGGGTGGAATGGACTGAGAGTAGTTGAGGGGTGGGATAGGCTGAGAGTAGTTGAGGGGTGGGATAGGCTGAGAGTAGTTGAGGGGTGGGATTGGCTGAGAGTAATTGAGGGGTGGGATTCGCTGAGAATAATTGAGGGGTGGGATTGGCTGAGAGTAGTTGAGGGGTGGGATTGGCTGAGAATAATTGAGGGGTGGGATTGGCTGAGAATAATTGAGGGGTGGGATTGGCTGAGAGTAGTTGAGGGGTGGGATTGGCTGAGAGTAATTGAGGGGAGGGATTGGCTGAGAGTAGTTGAGGGGTGGAATTGGCTGAGAATAATTGAGGGTTGGGATGGACTGAGAGTAGTTGAGGGGTGGGATTGGCTGAGAGTAGTTGAGGGGTGGGATGGACTGAGAGTAGTTGAGGGGTGGGATTGGCTGAGAGTAATTGAGGGGTGGGATGGACTGAGAGTAGTTGAGGGTGGGATAGGCTGAGAGTAGTTGAGGGGTGGGATTGGCTGAGAGTAGTTGAGGGCTGGGATAGGCTGAGAGTAGTTGAGGGCTGGGATAGGCTGAGAGTAGCTGAGGGGTGGGATTGGCTGAGAGTAGTTGAGGGGTGGGATTGGCTGAGAGTAGTTGAGTGGTGGGATTGGCTGAGAGTAGTTGAGGGGTGGGATTGGCTGAGAGTAGTTGAGGGGTGGGATTGGCTGAGAGTAGTTGAGGGGTGGGATTGGCTGAGAGTAGTTGAGGGGTGGAATTGGCTGAGAGTAGCTGAGGGGTGGAATGGACTGAGAGTAGTTGAGGGGTGGGAGGCTGAGAGTAGTTGAGGGTGGGATGGACTGAGAGTAGTTGAGGGGTGGAATTGGCTGAGAGTAGTTGAGGGGTGGAATGGACTGAGAGTAGTTGAGGGTGGGATAGGCTGAGAGTAGTTGAGGGTGGGATAGGCTGAGAGTAGTTGAGGGGTGGGATTGGCTGAGAGTAATTGAGGGGTGGGATTCGCTGAGAATAATTGAGGGGTGGGATTGGCTGAGAGTAGTTGAGGGGTGGGATTGGCTGAGAATAATTGAGGGGTGGATTGGCTGAGAGTAGTTGAGGGGTGGGATTGGCTGAGAGTAATTGAGGGGAGGGATTGGCTGAGAGTAGTTGAGGGGTGGAATTGGCTGAGAATAATTGAGGGGTGGGATGGACTGAGAGTAGTTGAGGGGTGGGATTGGCTGAGAGTAGTTGAGGGGTGGGATGGACTGAGAGTAGTTGAGGGGGTGGGATTGGCTGAGAGTAATTGAGGGGTGGGATGGACTGAGAGTAGTTGAGGGGTGGGATAGGCTGAGAGTAGTTGAGGGGGGATTGGCTGAGAGTAGTTGAGGGCTAGGATAGGCTGAGTAGTTGAGGGCTGGGATAGGCTGAGAGTAGCTGAGGGGTGGGATTGGCTGAGAGTAGTTGAGGGGTGGGATTGGCTGAGAGTAGTTGAGTGGTGGGATTGGCTGTAGTTGAGGGGTGGGATTGGCTGAGAGTAGTTGAGGGGTGGGATTGGCTGAGAGTAGTTGAGGGTGGGATTGACTGAGAGTAGTTGAGGGGTGGGATTGGCTGAGAGTAGTTGAGGGGTGGGATTGGCTGAGAGTAGTTGAGGGGTGGGATTGGCTGAGAGTAGTTGAGGGGTGGGATTGGCTGAGAGTAGTTGAGGGGTGGGATTGGCTGAGAGTAGATGAGGGTGGGATTGGCTGAGAGTAGTTGAGGGGTGGGATGGACTGAGAGTAGTTGAGGGTGGGATTGGCTGAGAGTAGTTGAGGGGTGGGATGGACTGAGAGTAGATGAGGGGTGGGATTGGCTGAGAGTAGTTGAGGGGTGGGATTGGCTGAGAGTAGTTGAGGGGTGGGATTGGCTGAGCGTTGTTGAGGGGTGGGATTGGATGAGCATTGTTGAGGGGTGGGAGAGCGTAGTTGAGGGGTGGGATTGGCTGAGAATAATTGAGGGGTGGGATTGGCTGAGAGTAGTTGAGGGGTGGGATTGGCTGAGAGTAGTTGAGGGTGGGATTGGCTGAGAGTAATTGAGGGTGGAGGCTGAGAGTAGTTGAGGGCTGGGATAGGCTGAGAGTAGTTGAGGGGTGGGATAGGCTGAGAGTAGTTGAGGGGTGGGATTGGCTGAGAGTAGTTGAGGGTGGGATAGGCTGAGAGTAGTTGAGGGGTGGGATTAGCTGAGAGTAGTTGAGGGGTGGAATTGGCTGAGAATAATTGAGGGGTGGGAGGCTGAGAGTAGTTAAGGGGTGGGATGGACTGAGAGTAGTTGAGGGGTGGGTTTGGCTGAGAGTAGTTGAGGGGTGGGATTGGCTGAGAGTAGTTGAGGGGTGGGATTGGCTGAGAGTAATTGAAGGGTGGGAGGCTGAGAGTAGTTGAGGGGTGGGATAGGCTGAGAATAATTGAGGGGTGGGAGGCTGAGAGTAGTTGAGGGTGGGATTGGCTGAGAGTAGTTGAGGGTGGGATTGGCTGAGAGTAATTGAAGGGTGGGAGGCTGAGAGTAGTTGAGGGGTGGGATTAGCTGAGAGTAGTTGAGGGGTGGAATTGGCTGAGAATAATTGAGGGTGGGAGGCTGAGAGTAGTTAAGGGGTGGGATGGACTGAGAGTAGTTGAGGGGTGGGATTGGCTGAGAGTAGTTGAGGGGTGGGATTGGCTGAGCGTTGTTGAGGGGTGGGATTGGATGAGCATTGTTGAGGGGTGGGATTGGCTGAGCGTAGTTGAGGGGTGGGATTGGCTGAGAATAATTGAGGGGTGGGATTGGCTGAGAGTAGTTGAGGGTGGGATTGGCTGAGAGTAGTTGAGGGGTGGGATTGGCTGAGAGTAATTGAGGGGTGGGAGGCTGAGAGTAGTTGAGGGCTGGGATAGGCTGAGAGTAGTTGAGGGGTGGGATAGGCTGAGAGTAGTTGAGGGGTGGGATTGGCTGAGAGTAGTTGAGGGGTGGGATAGGCTGAGAGTAGTTGAGGGGTGGGATTAGCTGAGAGTAGTTGAGGGGTGGAATTGGCTGAGAATAATTGAGGGTGGGAGGCTGAGAGTAGTTAAGGGGTGGGATGGACTGAGAGTAGTTGAGGGGTGGGATTGGCTGAGAGTAGTTGAGGGGTGGGATTGGCTGAGAGTAGTTGAGGGGTGGGATTGGCTGAGAGTAATTGAAGGTGGGAGGCTGAGATAGTTGAGGGGTGGGATAGGCTGAGAATAATTGAGGGTGGGAGGCTGAGAGTAGTTGAGGGGTGGGATTGGCTGAGAGTAGTTGAGGGGTGGGATTGGCTGAGAGTAATTGAAGGGTGGGAGGCTGAGAGTAGTTGAGGGGTGGGATAGGCTGAGAATAATTGAGGGGTGGGAGGCTGAGAGTAGTTGAGGGGTGGGATTGGCTGAGAGTAGTTGAGGGTGGGATTGGCTGAGAGTAATTGAAGGGTGGGAGGCTGAGAGTAGTTGAGGGGTGGGATTAGCTGAGAGTAGTTGAGGGTGGAATTGGCTGAGAATAATTGAGGGTGGGAGGCTGAGAGTAGTTAAGGGGTGGGATGGACTGAGAGTAGTTGAGGGGTGGGATTGGCTGAGAGTAGTTGAGGGGTGGGATTGGCTGAGAGTAGTTGAGGGGTGGGATTGGCTGAGAGTAATTGAAGGGTGGAGGCTGAGAGTAGTTGAGGGTGGGATAGGCTGAGAGTAGTTGAGGGCTGGGATAGGCTGAGAGTAGTTGAGGGGTGGGATTGGCTGAGAGTAGTTGAGGGCTGGGATAGGCTGAGAGTAGTTGAGGGGTGGGATTGGCTGAGAGTAGTTGAGGGGTGGGATAGGCTGAGTAGTTGAGGGGTGGAATTGGCTGAGAGTAGTTGAGGGGTGGGATAGGCTGAGAGTAGTTGAGGGGTGGGATTGGCTGAGAGTAGTTGAGGGGTGGGATTGGCTGAGAGTAGTTGAGGGGTTAGGCTGAGAGTAAAGGGGTGGGATAGGCTGAGAGTAGTTGAGGGGTGGGATTGGCTGAGAGTAGTTGAGGGGTGGGATAGGCTGAGAGTAGTTGAGGGGTGGAATTGGCTGAGAGTAGTTGAGGGGTGGGATTGGCTGAGATAGTTGAGGGTGGATTGGCTTAGTTGAGGGGTGGGATAGGCTGAGAGTAGTTGAGGGGTGGAATTGGCTGAGAGTAGTTGAGGGTGGGAGGCTGAGAGTAGTTGAGGGGAGGATTGGCTGAGAGTAGTTGAGGGGAGGGATTGGCTGAGAGTAGTTGAGGGGTGGGATTGGCTGAGAGTAGTTGAGGGGTGGGATTGGCTGAGAGTAGTTGAGGGGGTGGGATAGGCTGAGAGTAGTTGAGGGGTGGAATAGGCTGAGAGTAGTTGAGGGGTGGGAGGCTGAGAGTAGTTGAGGGGGAGGATTGGCTGAGATAGTTGAGGGGTGGGATTCTGAGGTGGGATTGGCTGAGAGTAGTTGAGGGTGGGATTGGCTGAGAGTAGTTGAGGGCTGGGATTGGCTGAGAGTAGTTGAGGGGTGGAATAGGCTGAGAGTAGTTGAGGGGTGGATTGGCTGAGAGTAGTTGAGGGCTGGGATTGGCTGAGAGTAGTTGAGGGGTGGGATTGGCTGAGAGTAGTTGAGGGCATTGGCTAAAGTAGTTGAGGGTGGGAGGCTGAGAGTAATTGAGGGGTGGGATTGGCTGAGAGTAGTTGAGGGTGGGATTGGCTGAGAGTAGTTGAGGGTGGGATAGGCTAGTTGAGGGGTGGGATTAGCTGAGAGTAGTTGAGGGGTGGAATTGGCTGAGAATAATTGAGGGGTGGGAGGCTGAGAGTAGTTAAGGGGTGGGATGGACTGAGAGTAGTTGAGGGTGGGATTGGCTGAGAGTAGTTGAGGGGTGGGATTGGCTGAGAGTGGTTGAGGGGTGGGATTGGCTGAGAGTAATTGAAGGGTGGGAGGCTGAGAGTAGTTGAGGGGTGGGATAGGCTGAGAATAATTGAGGGTGGGAGGCTGAGAGTAGTTGAGGGGTGGGATTGGCTGAGAGTAGTTGAGGGGTGGGATTGGCTGAGAGTAATTGAAGGGTGGGAGGCTGTAGTTGAGGGTGGGATAGGCTGAGAATAATTGAGGGGTGGGAGGCTGAGAGTAGTTGAGGGGTGGGATTGGCTGAGAGTAGTTGAGGGTGGGATTGGCTGAGAGTAATTGAAGGGTGGGAGGCTGAGAGTAGTTGAGGGGGGGATAGGCTGAGAGTAGTTGAGGGGTGGAATTGGCTGAGAATAATTGAGGGTGGGAGGCTGAGAGTAGTTAAGGGGTGGGATGGACTGAGAGTAGTTGAGGGGTGGGATTGGCTGAGAGTAGTTGAGGGGGGGTGGGATTGGCTGAGAGTAGTTGAGGGGTGGGATTGGCTGAGAGTAATTGAAGGGTGGGAGGCTGAGAGTAGTTGAGGGGTGGGATAGGCTGAGAGTAGTTGAGGGCTGGGATAGGCTGAGAGTAGTTGAGGGGTGGGATTGGCTGAGAGTAGTTGAGGGCTGGGATAGGCTGAGAGTAGTTGAGGGGTGGGATTGGCTGAGAGTAGTTGAGGGGTGGGATAGGCTGAGAGTAGTTGAGGGGTGGAATTGGCTGAGAGTAGTTGAGGGGTGGGATAGGCTGAGAGTAGTTGAGGGGTGGGATTGGCTGAGAGTAGTTGAGGGGTGGGATTGGCTGAGAGTAGTTGAGGGGTGGGATAGGCTGAGAGTAGTTGAGGGGGTGGGATTGGCTGAGAGTAGTTGAGGGGGGGGATAGGCTGAGAGTAGTTGAGGGGTGGGATTGGCTGAGAGTAGTTGAGGGGTGGGATAGGCTGAGAGTAGTTGAGGGGTGGAATTGGCTGAGAGTAGTTGAGGGGTGGGATTGGCTGAGAGTAGTTGAGGGGTGGGATTGGCTGAGAGTAGTTGAGGGGTGGGATAGGCTGAGAGTAGTTGAGGGTGGAATTGGCTGAGAGTAGTTGAGGGGTGGGAGGCTGAGAGTAGTTGAGGGGAGGGATTGGCTGAGAGTAGTTGAGGGGAGGGATTGGCTGAGAGTAGTTGAGGGGTGGGATTGGCTGAGAGTAGTTGAGGGGTGGGATTGGCTGACAGTAGTTGAGGGGTGGGATAGGCTGAGAGTAGTTGAGGGGTGGAATAGGCTGAGAGTAGTTGAGGGGTGGGAGGCTGAGAGTAGTTGAGGGGAGGGATTGGCTGAGAGTAGTTGAGGGGTGGGATTGGCTGAGAGTAATTGAGGGGTGGGATTGGCTGAGAGTAGTTGAGGGGTGGGATTGGCTGAGAGTAGTTGAGGGCTGGGATTGGCTGAGAGTAGTTGAGGGGTGGAATAGGCTGAGAGTAGTTGAGGGGTGGGATTGGCTGAGAGTAGTTGAGGGCTGGGATTGGCTGAGAGTAGTTGAGGGGTGGGATTGGCTGAGAGTAGTTGAGGGCTGGGATTGGCTAAGAGTAGTTGAGGGGTGGGATGTAATTGAGGGTGGGATTGGCTGAGAGTAGTTGAGGGGTGGGATTGGCTGAGAGTAGTTGAGGGGTGGGATAGGCTGAGAGTAGTTGAGGGGTGGGATTAGCTGAGAGTAGTTGAAGGGTGGAATTGGCTGAGAATAATTGAGGGTGGGAGGCTGAGAGTAGTTAAGGGGTGGGATGGACTGAGAGTAGTTGAGGGGTGGGATTGGCTGAGAGTAGTTGAGGGGTGGGATTGGCTGAGAGTGGTTGAGGGGTGGGATTGGCTGAGAGTTGAAGGGTGGGAGGCTGAGAGTAGTTGAGGGGTGGGATAGGCTGAGAATAATTGAGGGGTGGGAGGCTGAGAGTAGTTGAGGGGTGGGATTGGCTGAGAGTAGTTGAGGGGTGGGATTGGCTGAGAGTAATTGAAGGGTGGGAGGCTGAGAGTAGTTGAGGGTGGGATAGGCTGAGAATAATTGAGGGGTGGGAGGCTGAGAGTAGTTGAGGGGTGGGATTGGCTGAGAGTAGTTGAGGGGTGGGATTGGCTGAGAGTAATTGAGGGTGGGAGGCTGAGAGTAGTTGAGGGGTGGGATAGGCTGAGAGTAGTTGAGGGGTGGGATAGGCTGAGAGTAGTTGAAGGATGGGATTGGCTGAGAGTAGTTGAGGGGTGGGAGGCTGAGAGTAGTTGAAGGATGGGATTGGCTGAGAGTAGTTGAGGGGTGGCCTTTGTCCTCCGAAGAGAGGGTGGTGGAAGGGCCAATAAATAAAAAATAATAAAATGATCATATCTACCTTGGCACAAAACAACCTTTACTTTAGCACATATTTCCAGATGTAAAATGAAATAAGAAGAAAGGAAATCTCTTTCAGGGGCTGTGTTCAGCCACTAGAGGGCGCTGCTACCCATTCTACGCGTGACGATCAGGGAGAACTAGCTATTATACCACATCATTTTGGCCTTTAGTCAGGCTTGGGGTCAATTCCATTTAAATTCCAGTCCATTCAGAATGGGCCTTGGAGGTCATAGGTCGTCCCCACCCTTCCCCTCCTCAGACAATCCTGCGGGTGAAGAAGCAGGATATGGAGATCCTGGGCTGGCATGGTTACACGTGGTCTGCTGTTGTGAGACCGGTTGGACTTTACCGCCAAATTCTCTAAAACGACGTTGGAGGCAGCTGATAGTAGAGACACGAACATTAAATGATCTGGCAACAGCTGTGGTGGACATCCCTGCAGTCAGCATGCCAATTATATGCTCCCTCAAAACTTGAGACATCTGTGTCATTGTGTTGTGTGACAAAACGGCATAATAGCACAAGGTGCACCTGTGTAATGATCATGATCATGCTGTTTAATCAGCTTCTTGATATGTCACACCTGCCAGGTGGATGGATTTGCAGGGATGTAAAAAAAAAAAAAAAAAAGATTGTGAGAGAAATAAGCTTTTTTTGTGTGTGGAACATTTCTGGGATTTTGTATTTCAGGTCATGGAACATAGGAACAGCACTTTACATGTTGCGTTTATATTTTCTGTTCAGTGTATATAGTGTTATACACTTTCACAATAAACACGATTAAAATAAATCAATGCAAATGTGTCTGATAAATTCCCATTGACATGAAGGACATTATAAACCCGGAGGACCATTTTACAGTGGCTACAATTTATAGTACTGTTGATTTTATTGTGTAACCATGGGATTTATTTAGCAACAAAACCAACTGTTCTTCGTCTTTACTCAATCTTGTCATTTACATAGACGTCTGTCTCTTTACTCTTTACATCAACATATAGGCTGTTAACTGTGTGCTGCGGCAGAACGTTGCGGCAGAACGTTGAGACAGAACGTTGCGACAGAACGTTGAGACAGAACGTTGAGACAGAACGTTGCGACAGAACGTTGCGGCAGAACGTTGAGACAGAACGTTGAGACAGAACGTTGCGACAGAACGTTGCGACAGAACGTTGCGGCAGAACTTTGAGACAGAACGTTGCGGCAGAACGTTGAGACAGAACGTTGCGACAGAACGTTGAGACAGAACGTTGAGACAGAACGTTGCGACAGAACGTTGCGGCAGAACGTTGAGACAGAACGTTGAGACAGAACGTTGCGACAGAACGTTGCGGCAGAACGTTGCGGCAGAACGTTGCGACAGAACGTTCTCAGAACGGAGTGTATTCTGGTGGTAGTGTCGTGGTGGTGTAGCAGGTAGGACTTTAGCAGGAAATTATGGAAGGTAATCCAAACAAACCCCGCCTACTCCTTCAACCCCAGATCCCCCCCTCTCCTTCAACCCCAAATCCCTCCTTTCCTTCAACCCCAGATTCATCCCTCTCCTTCAACCCCAGATCCCTCCTCTCCTTCAACCCCAGATCCCTCCTCTCCTTCAACCCCAGATCCCTCCTCTCCTTCAACCCCAGATCCCTCCTCTCCTTCAACCCCAGATCCCTCCTCTCCTTCAACCCCAGATCCCTCCTTTCCTTCAACCCCAGATTCCTCCCTCTCCTTCAACCCCAGATCCCTCCTCTCCTTCAACCCCAGATCCCTCCTCTCCTTCAACCCCAGATCCCTCCTCTCCTTCAACCCCAGATCCCTCCCCTCCTTCAACCCCAGATCCCTGCATCCCCTTCAACCACATATCCCTCCTCAATGACGGCGCCGCTAATAGTCAACCCAGCCCATTATCTCTAGCTCACTCAATAAAGGACAGTCAGTGATTCACCATAATAATGGTAATAATACATATTTGCTATTTGATAAGTTAGGCCTAGGCTTCCTGGTTAAATAGAGGTAATACATATTTGCTATTTGATAAGTTAGGCCTAGGCTTCCTGGTTAAATAGAGGTAATACATATTTGCTATTTGATAAGTTAGGCCTAGGCTTCCTGGTTAAATAGAGGTAATACATATATGCTATTATAAGAAAAAATACAACTGTATTAATTTTCAGTCAACGAAATACGTTGTAAATGTTTACTGGTTTTATTATATTCCTGGATGTGAAATCACTTGTCCCACTATCAATGTAGTTAGCCCACTATTGGGGATCAGAGAGTGACCTCTGGACAACTACGCTACAACCCGGTCCAGTATGCCCCTGATAAAAGCCCGGAGGAATAGAACAACCGTACTCAGTTTCTACTTTTGAAGTGAATGCGTGTGCTCCTTATATATCCCGCCACGACATGCGGTGAGTGAGATGTTCAATCAGATTGCACAGTATGAGTGTGCAAGCGGAGGGGGGCAGGAGGGTAGGTAATGCCCCATGCCTGAGCCTGACAGAGATGCTCACACTCCAGCAACACTGTGAGGGAGTAATGAGGGCAGTCTGGAGTTATGGAAACACAGTCGACACGGTAAAGAACGTTTCTCACGTTCCTTCGAGGATTCGCGAACGGTTGATTGGAGTTGGACAACCGGATTCCGAATAAAGTGTTGCAATGTTCGAATTCCGAACAGCACTTGTACATTAATTTGTATCTGCGGTCCTGTGTTTGGAAGTAGAGCAGAGTAACGCCGTCGCAGCGAGGAGGAATTCCAGCGCTCATTTCGGAACCCGCGGTCCACGTCGTTTTTTAGTTTAGAACATAACCTGTTGCTCGAGTGCACTTTGGATACGAACCTACTCATCGTGCGCAGTCTGCTCGGTTCTATGAGTGAGTGGGCTATAAACACGGGAAATATAGATTTGATTGATCTTATTGAGGACTTGTAGTCTAGTCTACTATTGGCGGAGAAAGTTGTAGGCTTCCCTGGCGTGTCGTGCAAAGGCACCTTTATTATCAGATATGAGGGGAAACGGCGTGACGACATAGCCACCAAACATCGTCAATGCTTTCCCAGAAGGGGAAAAAACAACACTCAACTTAAGTATTGAAAGCAATTTGACTCAAACATGAGTTCTTCCTGCGGCAGAAAGTTAGATGTGCTCTATGTCCGCGTGCTTGACTTATTCTTTCCATGGAAATGAAATTCGCAAATTAATTTAGGTAAATTTCCCCGGAGCGAGTTGTTTTTTTGGGGGGGGGTAGCTTCATCTTACGACACGTTGTGAAAATAACGTGCAGGTTTGGAGTTACGATGCTGGTCTCTTGGGTCGCATTTATTCAAGCGTTCCTAACACTGCTGGTGAAAGGAGCCGACCAATGGAGCCTCCGGGAGTCCTCTCACTGCGAGCTCAATAAGAAAGTAAGTGCCCTCACATCACGTTCTCTCTAATATAGTCTTACATCTAAGTAAATTATCCCATTTTTATCTACGATGAAATAGTTAATATTTAAATCAACCGGGATTTGAGTAGGCCTATCTGAAGGTCCACTGTCCAGTTTTAGCCTAAACATATTTTATATGATTCTTCTTCTTCCGTTCACTTTTTTATTTACAAAATGGGTTATTAAAGGCTAGTTCATTCATTCATTCAACCTCTAACGTTTCCATTTCCTCTGAGAGCGCAGTTCATATCGATTGTGTATTGTGTTAGTCTAGTGTACTGTAAATAAGACATTATCAGTCCATTATCGAGCATCAAATAATCTACCTCATTTAGAATCAACAGTCTCAGTCAATTTAAATAGCTCCCTGTTCCCGCTGTCTATTTGCAGTGGATAACGAGGAGTAGTTGTTTGTGGTTATTGTGAGTCTGTTTCAGAAGGGCTACCTATTAAAATGGTTTGTTTGTCCATATCTCTGTTTAACTTTAGTGACATAGTTGGTGAATGACATCACACACACACACACACACGCACACACACACACACACACACACACACACACACACACACACACACACACGCACACACACACACACACACACACACACACACACACACACACACACACACACACACACACACACACACACACAGTCATAAGACCATTGTTCACATAAATTACTTTATATGATCAGGTGGTTTTATAGCCTGGTAATAACACTAATGTGGTTGTATAGCCTGGTAATAACACTGATGTGGTTGTATAGCCTGGTAATAATACTAATGTGGTTATATAGCCTGGTAATAATACAGATGTGGTTGTATAGCCTGGTAATAATACTGATGTGGGTGTATAGCCTGGTAATAATACTGATGTGGTTGTATAGCCTGGTAATAATACTGATGTGGGTGTATAGCCTGGTAATAATACTGATGTGGGTTGTATAGCCTGGTAATAATACTGATGTGGGTGTATAGCCTGGTAATAATACTGATGTGGTTGTATAGCCTGGTAATAATACTGATGTGGTTGTATAGCCTGGTAATAATACTGATGTGGTTGTATAGCCTGGTAATAATACTGATGTGGTTATATAGCCTGGTAATAATACTGATGTGGTTGTATAGCCTGGTAATAATACTGATGTGGGTGTATAGCCTGGTAATAATACTGATGTGGTTGTATAGCCTGGTAATAATACTGATGTGGGTGTATAGCCTGGTAATAATACTGATGTGGTTGTATAGCCTGGTAATAATACTGATGTGGTTATATAGCCTGGTAATAATACTGATGTGGTTGTATAGCCTGGTAATAATACTGATGTTGTTATATAGCCTGGTAATAATACTGATGTGGTTGTATAGCCTGGTAATAATACTGATGTGGGTGTATAGCCTGGTAATAATACTGATGTGGGTGTATAGCCTGGTAATAATACTGATGTGGTTATATAGCCTGGTAATAATACTGATGTGGTTATATAGCCTGGTAAGTAATTCACTGATGTTTCTTTTCTTCTTGGTTATAGCAAAGTGATCTGAACTCTTTCCTGTGGACCATCAAATACCCTGATGTGGGTGTATAGCCTGGTCATCCCAGAGAACTCAAAATACTTTGAGAGTAACATGGTTTATGGAGCTGGTACGGATACACCATCTCAGTGACCAGCTGTATAGCCTGGTAATACAGGATACCCTGATGTACAGGCCTCATAGAGGCCTGGTAATAATACTGATGTGGTGTACTCCTGCCTGGTAAAATACTGACCTGTTTAATGTATAGCCTGGTAATAATACTGGGGAACTGGGAGAGGAAGAGGCCTGTGTGGGTGATGTTGATGGTGAACTCGTTGACGGAGGCGGACATTAAGACGAGGGGGTCCCGGTGTTGGATCTGTACCTGGCCCAGGAGGCAGAGAGGATGAGGAAGAGGACAGGAGCTCATGAGAAGGTTCTTCTTCAGTTTCACCCGCTCAACGGATCTCAACTCTCTCAGGTGAGTGGGTCCGTCTGAAAGTGAACCTTATTTCCAAGATCCTACGTCTCTACTTTTGACCAGAACCCTCTTGTACCCCTATACGCGCGTTGGAGGGTTTTCCAGCTACTGAACTCTAAATAAATCCTGCCAGGAGATGGGGATGGTTCAACTTGGAGCTGGGGCGGCAGGAGGCCTACAGTGGTCAGAGTGACCAGCTGGCAGGGTAGTCCCTAGTGGTTAGAGTGTAGAGGGCGGGTAGTCTAGTGACATCTACAGTGTAGAGGTGGCAGGAGGCCTAGTGGTTAGAGTGTGAGAGGCGGCAGGAGGCCTAGTGGTTAGAGTGTAGAGGTGGCAGTACGCTGACTAGGCCTAGTGGTTAGGGAGAGGAGGTGCCTGTGTGGCCTGATGGTTGATGGTGAGGAGGTTGTACGGAGGCGGACATTAGAGAGGTGGCAGGAGGTCCCGGTGTTGGATCTGTACCTGGCCCAGGAGGCAGAGAGGATGAGGAAGAGGACAGGAGCTGTGGAGAAGGTGGAGGAGCAGTGTCACCCGCTCAACGGACTCAACTTCTCTCAGGTGAGTGGGTCCGTCTGAAAGTGAACCTTATTTCCAAGATAGTACGTCTCTACTTTTGACCAGAACCCTCTTGTACCCCTATATGTTGGAGGGTTTTCAAGCTACTGAATCTGCTAAATAAATCCTGCCAGGAGATGGGGATGTATCAAATAGACCGAGCATCAGGGGGGCGGCAGGAGGCCTAGTGGTTAGAGTGTAGAGGCGGCAGGGTAGTCTAGTGGTTAGAGTGTAGAGGCGGCAGGGTAGTCTAGTGGTTAGAGTGTAGAGGTGGCAGGAGGCCTAGTGGTTAGAGTGTAGAGGCGGCAGGAGGCCTAGTGGTTAGAGTGTAGAGGTGGCAGTAGGCCTAGTGGTTAGAGTGTAGAGGTGGCAGGAGGCCTAGTGGTTAGAGTGTAGAGGTGGCAGTAGGCCTAGTGGTTAGAGTGTAGAGGTGGCAGGAGCCTAGTGGTTAGAGTGTAGAGGTGGCAGGTAGCCTAGTGGTTAGAGTGTAGAGGTGGCAGGTAGCCTAGTGGTTAGAGTGTAGAGGTGGCAGGTAGCCTAGTGGTTAGAGTGTAGAGGTGGCAGGTAGCCTAGTGGTTAGAGTGTAGAGGTGGCAGGTAGCCTAGTGGTTAGAGTGTAGAGGTGGCAGGTAGCCTAGTGGTTAGAGTGTAGAGGTGGCAGGTAGCCTAGTGGTTAGAGTGTAGAGGAGGCAGGTAGCCTAGTGGTTAGAGTGTAGAGGAGGCAGGTAGCCTAGTGGTTAGAGTGTAGAGGTGGCAGGTAGCCTAGTGGTTAGAGTGTAGAGGTGGCAGGTAGCCTAGTGGTTAGAGTGTGGCAGGTATCCTAGTGGTTTAGGTGGCAGGTATCCTAGTGGTGTAGAGGAGGCAGGTAGCCTAGTGGTTAGAGTGTAGAGGAGGCAGGTAGCCTAGTGGTTAGAGTGTAGAGGTGGCAGTAGGCCTAGTGGTTAGAGTGTAGAGGTGGCAGTAGGCCTAGTGGTTAGAGTGTAGAGGTGGCAGTTAGCCTAGTGGTTAGAGTGTAGAGGTGGCAGGTAGCCTAGTGGTTAGAGTGTAGAGGTGGCAGGTATCCTAGTGGTTAGAGTGTAGAGGTGGCAGGTATCCTAGTGGTTAGAGTGTAGAGGTGGCAGGAGCCTAGTGGCAGGTAGGTGGCAGGTAGCCTAGTGGTTAGAGTGTAGAGGTGGCAGGTAGCCTAGTGGTTAGAGTGTAGAGGAGGCAGGTAGCCTAGTGGTTAGAGTGTAGAGGTGGCAGGTAGCCTAGTGGTTAGAGTGTAGAGGTGGCAGGTAGCCTAGTGGTTAGAGTGTAGAGGAGGCAGGTAGCCTAGTGGTTAGAGTGTAGAGGTGGCAGTAGGCCTAGTGGTTAGAGTGTAGAGGTGGCAGTAGGCCTAGTGGTTAGAGTGTAGAGGTGGCAGGTAGCCTAGTGGTTAGAGTGTAGAGGTGGCAGGTAGCCTAGTGGTTAGAGTGTAGAGGTGGCAGTAGGCCTAGTGGTTAGAGCGTAGAGGTGGCAGGTAGCCTAGTGGTTAGAGTGTAGAGGTGGCAGGTAGCCTAGTGGTTAGAGTGTAGAGGTGGCAGTAGGCCTAGTGGTTAGAGCGTAGAGGTGGCAGGTAGCCTAGTGGTTAGAGTGTAGAGGTGGCAGGTGTCCTAGTGGTTAGAGTGTAGAGGTGGCAGGTATCCTAGTGGTTAGAGTGTAGAGGTGGCAGGTATCCTAGTGGTTAGAGTGTAGAGGTGGCAGGTATCCTAGTGGTTAGAGTGTTGGGCCACTAACCCGAAAGTTTGCTTGATTGAATCCTCGAGCTGACAAGGTAAGAATCTGTTGTCCTGCCCCTGAGCAAGGCAGGTAACCCACTGTTCCCCGGGGCACCAAAGATGTGAATGTTGATTAATGCAGCCCCCCTGCACCTCTCTGATTCAGATGGGCTGGGTTAAATGCAGAAGACACATTTCAGTTGAAGGCTTTCAGTTGGACAACTGACTAGATATAGGTATCCCCTTTCCAACTGACTAGATATTCCAACTGACTAGATCCCCTTTATGACCCCCTTTACAACTGACTAGGTATCCCCCTTTCCAACTGACTAGATATCCCCCTTTACAACTGACTAGATATCCCCCTTTACAACTGACTAGATATCCCCCTTTACAACTGACTAGATATCCCCTTTACAACTGACTAGATATCCCCTTTACAACTGACTAGATATCCCCCTTTACAACTGACCCTTTACAACTGACTAGATATCCCCTTTACAACTGACTAGGTATCCCCTTTACAACTGACTAGGATCCCCTTTCCAACTGACCCCCTTTACAACTGACTAGGTATCCCCTTTACAACTGACTAGGTATCCCCTTTACAACTGACTAGATATCCCCCTTTACAACTTCCCCTTTACAACTGACTAGATATCCCCCTTTACAACTGACTAGGTATCCCCCTTTCCAACTGACTAGATATCCCCTTTACAATCCCCCTTTCCCTTTACAACTGACTAGATATCCCCCTTTCCCTTTCCAACTGACTAGGTATCCCCCATTAACTTTCCAACTGACTAGATATCCCCTTTCCCTTTACAACTGACTAGATATCCCCTTTCCCTTTCCAACTGACAACTGACTACACCTGATGTGCAAAAGGAAATGAAATAAACATAAATACGGGTTGTTGTCTCTCTCTCTCTCTCTCTCTCTCTCTCTCTCTCTCTCTCTCTCTCTCCCTCTCTCTCTCTCTCTCTCTCTCTCTCTCTCTCTCTCTCTCTCTCTCTCTCTCTCTCTCTCTCTCTCTCTCTCTCTCTCTCTCTCTCTCTCTCTCTCTCTCTCTCTCTCTCTCTCTCTCTCTCTCTCTCTCTCTCTCTCTCTCTCTCTCTCTCTCTCTCTCTCTCTCTCTCTCTGTCTCTCTCTCTGTCTCTCTCCTTCATTCCCACCAGTGTTTCAGATATGAGATAATTATTTCTATGACCAAGCCAAACATCCTTTAGCACTGTAATTTAACCAAGAGTGGAGCTTTTCAATAGCGCTATTGATTTTAACTGAACAAAAAAGAAAGGCAACATGCAACAATTCACATGGATTTTACTGAGTTACAGTTCATATGAGGAAATCAGTCAATTCACATGACTGGGAATACAGATACGCATCTGTTGGCCACAGACACCTTACACAAAAAGTAGTGGAGTGGATCAGAAAACCAGTCAGTATCTTTTTTTAATTTTTTACACTTTATTTAATTTTTTACCTTTATTTTACTCGGCAAGTCAGTTAAGAACAAATTCTTATTTTCAATGACGGCCTAGGAACAGTGGGTTAACTGCCTGTTCAGGGGCAGAACGACAGATTTGTACCTTGTCAGCTCGGGAGTTTGACCTTGCTCGGGGGTTTGACCTTTCGGTTACTAGTCCAACGCTCTAACCACTAGGCTACCCTGCCGCCCCATCTGGTGTGACCACCATTTACCACAAGCAGCGCGACACATCTCCTTCACATACAGTTGATCAGGCTGTTTATTGTGGCCTGGGGAACATTGTCCCACTCCTCTTCAATGGCTGTGTGGAGTTGCTGGATATTGGTCCTTGCCACACGGGGCATTATCACCAATATCATCATTATCATCAATATCATCATTATCATCATTATCATGCTGAAACATGAGGTGATGGCGGCGGGTTAGAATGGCACGACAACGGGCCTCAGAATCTCATCACGGTTTCTCCGTGCATTTAAATTGCCATCGATAAAATGCAATTGTGTTTGTGGTCCGTAGCTTATGGCTGTCCATAGCATAACCTCCACCGCCACCATGGGGCGGGCGCTCTGTTCACAACGCTGACATCAGCAAACCGCTCGCCCACAGAACACCATCTGCCCGGTACAGAAGAAACCCGGATGAATCTGTGAAGAGCGCACTTCTCCAACGTGCCAGTGGCCATCGGAGGTGAACATATTCCCACTCAAGTTGGTTACTATGCCGATCTGCAGCCAGGTCAAGACCCTGGTGAGGACGACGAGTACGCAGATGAGCTTCCCTGAGACGGTTTCTGACAGTTTGTGCAGATATTTTTAGGTTGTGCAAAACCCACAGTTTCATCAGCTGTCCAGGTGGCTGGTCTCAGACGATCCCGCAGGTGAAGAAGCCAGATGTGGAGGTCTTGGGCTGGCGTGGTTAAACCTGGTCTGCGGTTGTGAGGTCAGTTGCACGTGCTGCAGAATTCTCTAAAAAGATGTTGGAGGTGGCTTACGGTAGAGAAATGGACATTCAATTCTCTGGAAACAGCGCTGGTGGATATTCCTACAGTCAGCATGCCAATTGTATGCTACCTCTAAACTTGAGACATCTGTGGCACCAAATACACTTGTCGTAGTAGCGCTGCAAGATGGCCATGTCATAAATGGTGGCCTCAAAATGGTCCTCTCTCTCTCTCTCAATGGTCGAGTCCCAAGTTATACCCTACATAGTACACTGCTTTTGACCAGGGCCATAGGGAAAGTAAGGCACTACAAAGGGAATAAGGTGCCATTTGGGATGCTATGAAAGGATGAGCCCATGTGAATACAATGGATGTCCTTCTCTTTTCCACTCTGCTTGGCCACTATTTGGGCGAGCTGCCGTTGATTTGCTGAGTTTGCCCACAGCAGAACATCTATTTGAACTGGTTGGTAATTCATTAGATTATTCTCTAATGAGGGATGTTTCAACTAAAGAATGGAACAGGGATGTTTCAACTAATGAATGGAACAGGGATGTTTCAACTAAAGAATGGAACAGGGATGTTTCAACTAATGAATGGAACAGGGATGTTTCAACTAATGAATGGAACAGGGATGTTTCATCTAATGAATGGAACAGGGATGTTTCAACTAATGAATGGAACAGGGATGTTTCATCTAATGAATTGTTTCATCTAATGAATGGAACAGGATGTTTCAACTAATGAATGGAACAGGGATGTTTCATCTAATGAATGGAACAGGGATGTTTCATCTAATGAATGGAACAGGGATGTTTCAACTAATGAATGGAACAGGGATGTTTCAACTAATGAATGGAACAGGGATGTTTCAACTAATGAATGGAACAGGGATGTTTCAACTAATGAATGGAACAGGGATGTTTCAACTAATGAATGGAACAGGGATGTTTCATCTAATGAATGGAACAGGGATGTTTCAACTAATGAATGGAACAGGGATGTTTCAACTAATGAATGGAACAGGGATGTTTCATCTAATGAATGGAACAGGGATGTTTCATCTAATGAATGGAACAGGGATGTTTCAACTAATGAATGGAACAGGGATGTTTCATCTAATGAATGGAACAGGGATGTTTCAACTAAAGAATGGAACAGGGATGTTTCATCTAATGAATGGAACAGGGATGTTTCAACTAAAGAATGGACCAGGGATGTTTCAACTAATGAATGGAACAGGGATGTTTCAACTAATGAATGGAACAGGGATGTTTTAACTAAAGAATGGAACAGGGATGTTTCAACTAATGAATGGAACAGGGATGTTTCAACTAATGAATGGAACAGGGATGTTTTAACTAAAGAATGGAACAGGGATGTTTCAACTAATGAATGGAACAGGGATGTTTTAACTAAAGAATGGAACAGGGATGTTTAAACTAAAGAATGGAACAGGGATGTTTCAACTAATGAATGGAACAGGGATGTTTCAACTAATGAATGGAACAGGGATGTTTGATTTGATTTGATTTGGGCTGTGTCTGAAATGGCACCCTATTCCTGTATCCCATTCTTAGAGCTCTGGACAAAAGTAGTGCACTACATAGGGAATAGGGTGCCATTTGGGAGGTACCCTATATGGTGTCAGAGAGGACAGAGGATAGGTAGTGCACTACATAGGGAATAGGGTGCCATTTGGGAGGGACCCTATATGGTGTCAGAGAGGACAGAGGATAGGTAGTGCACTACATAGGGAATAGGGTGCCATTTGGGACACAGAGGTTGGCTTCTCTTCATGCCTTCACTTCTCCCTCTCAGCACCGGGTATATTTCACACTGAGGTGCTTGGTTTCTTTTTTCTTGTTGACCAAACAGACAGACATTAAGATTCGTTCACATTCCTCTGTCTGTCTGTCTGTCTGTCTGTCTGTCTGTCTGTCTGTCTGTCTGTCTGTCTGTCTGTCTGTCTGTCTGTCTGTCTGTCTGTCTGTCTGTCTGTCTGTCTGTCTGTGCCTGCCTGCCTGCCTGCCTGCCTGTCTGTCTGTCTGCCTGCCTGCCTGCCTGTCTGTCTGTCTGTCTGTCTGTCTGTCTGTCTGTGCCTGCCTGTCTGTCTGTCTGTCTGTCTGTCTGTCTGTCTGTCTGTCTGTCTGTCTGTCTGTCTGTCTGTCTGTCTGTCTGTCTGTCTGTGTCTGTCTGTCTGTCTGTGCCTGCCTGCCTGCCTGCCTGCCTGTCTGTCTGTCTGCCTCTACCTGCCTGCCTGCCTGCCTGCCTGCCTGTCTGTCTGTCTGTCTGTCTGTCTGTCTGTCTGTCTGTCTGTGCCTGTCTGTCTGTCTGTCTGTCTGTGTCTGTCTGTCTGTGCCTGCCTGCCTGCCTGCCTGCCTGTCTGTCTGTCTGCCTCTACCTGCCTGCCTGCCTGCCTGCCTGCCTGTCTGTCTGTCTGTCTGTCTGTCTGTCTGTCTGTCTGTCTGTCTGTGCCTGCCTGCCTGCCTGCCTGCCTGCCTGCCTGCCTGTCTGTCTGTCTGAGATTATGTGGCTATCATTGAGACCATACAAAAGTTCTAATTTCAAAAGTGACCAGTCCTAATTCTCTAAATGTACGGTGATATTGTCATAGTGTCCGAAGAGGCTTTATTTGTGCCTCTTGGTGTCATGTAAACAGGTTTACAAAACAGAAACGTCAGGTGTTGTATATTTGATGTCATAGGGGATGTCGAAGACGCTATGTGAAAGAATGTAGTATTTTCATTCAGTCACTGTTCTAATTCTCCCAATGTGCAGCTTTTGTTAGAAGAGGCTTTCATGTTTGTGTCTTGGTGTCATTTGTTCAGTTAACTGAAAAGTAAGCGAGTCTCGTCTGAGCAAGAATGGCCTATAGGGCAGGAGAAAGGCTATCTCCTGTTTCAGTAGCTTGAGACAGCTTGATGTACTCACTTTGGACAGGACGCTCAACTGGAAGGTGATCAGATATTGTCACCTGTTTCTAACAAGACCTTTTTTTTGTCCCAGAGTTAAATAGCTTTTGGAAAACATATCTCCTCTTCCCTATAGTGCCCTGGGCCTTTCCATATCCCATCTCCTCATCCCTATACTGCCCTGGGCCTTTCCATATCCCATCTCCTCATCCCTATACTGCCCTGGGCCTTTCCATATCCCATCTCCTCATCCCTATACTGCCCTGGGCCATTCCATATCCCATCTCCTCATCCCTATACTGCCCTGAGCCATTCCATATCCCATCTCCTCATCCCTATACTGCCCTGAGCCTTTCCATATCCCATCTCCTCATCCCTATACTGCCCTGGGCCTTTCCATATCCCATCTCCTCATCCCTATACTGCCCTGGGCCTTTCCATATCCCATCTCCTCTTCCCTATACTGCCCTGGGCCTTTCCATATCCCATCTCCTCATCCCTATACTGCCCTGGGCCTTTCCATATCCCATCTCCTCATCCCTATACTGCCCTGGGCCTTTCCATATCCCATCTCCTCATCCCTATACTGCCCTGGGCCATTCCATATCCCATCTCCTCATCCCTATACTGCCCTGAGCCTTTCCATATCCCATCTCCTCATCCCTATACTGCCCTGGGCCTTTCCATATCCCATCTCCTCATCCCTATACTGCCTGCCATTCCATATCCCATCTCCTCTTCCCTATACTGCCCTGGGCCTTTCCATATCCCATCTCCTCATCCCTATACTGCCCTGGGCCATTCCATATCCCATCTCCTCATCCCTATACTGCCCTGGGCCTTTCCATATCCCATCTCCTCATCCCTATACTGCCCTGGGCCTTTCCATATCCCATCTCCTCTTCCCTATACTGCCCTGGGCCATTCCATATCCCATCTCCTCATCCCTATACTGCCCTGGGCCATTCCATATCCCATCTCCTCATCCCTATACTGCCCTGGGCCTTTCCATATCCCATCTCCTCTTCCCTATACTGCCCTGGGCCTTTCCATATCCCATCTCCTCATCCCTATACTGCCCTGGGCCATTCCATATCCCATCTCCTCTTCCCTATACTGCCCTGGGCCATTCCATCCCATCTCCTCATCCTATATCTTTCCTCATCTCCTCATCCCTATACTGCCCTGGGCCATTCCATATCCCATCTCCTCATCCCTATACTGCCCTGGGCCTTTCCATATCCCATCTCCTCATCCCTATACTGCCCTGGGCCTTTCCATATCCCATCTCCTCATCACTATATCTGGGCCTTTCCATATCCCATCTCCTCTTCCCTATACTGCCCTGGGCCATTCCATATCCCATCTCCTCATCCCTATACTGCCCTGGGCCATTCCATATCCCATCTCCTCATCCCTATACTGCCCTGGGCCTTTCCATATCCCATCTCCTCTTCCCTATACTGCCCTGGGCCTTTCCATATCCCATCTCCTCTTCCCTATACTGCCCTGGGCCATTCCATATCCCATCTCCTCTTCCCTATACTGCCCTGGGCCATTCCATATCCCATCTCCTCATCCCTATACTGCCCTGGGCCTTTCCATATCCCATCTCCTCATCCCTATACTGCCCTGGGCCATTCCATATCCCATCTCCTCATCCCTATACTGCCCTGGGCCTTTCCATATCCCATCTCCTCATCCCTATACTGCCCTGGGCCTTTCCATATCCCATCTCCTCATCCCTATACTGCCCTGGGCCATTCCATATCCCATCTCCTCTTCCCTATACTGAGATGGGATATGGAAAGGCCCAGGGCAGTATGGGACCTGTTGGATCGGAGGGTGAGGGCTAGGGCCATTCCCCCCAGAAATGTCCAGGATCTCACAGCAAGAACTGGCAAATCTGGTGCAGTCCATGAGGAGGAGATGCACTGCAGTACTTAATGCAGCTGGTGGCCACACCAGATCCTGACTGTTACTTTTGATTTTGACCCCCCTTTGTTCAGGGACACATTATTCCATTTCTATTAGTCACATCTCTGTGGAACTTGTTCAGTTTATGTCTCAGTTGTGGAATCTTGTTATGTTCATACAAATATTCACACATGTTAAGTTTGCTGAAAATAAACGCAGTTGACAGTGAGAGGACGATTCTTCTTTGAAACTGTTTCTTCTTTGAAACTGTTACATTTATGCGTTTATATTTTTGTTGTTGTATATATATTTTTCTAGATGGTGTTAAAATGAAAAGCTAATGCTGTAATTGAACTAAAGTGTAATGTCTTTACAGCACATCATTAACTCACTATATTGTTCTAGCGTTGTGCTGCTGGGTGAATTCAACAAACCTTTAGGGATTCGTTCTCAGTGATCTTATAGCCTCCATTAGTATGTGTTATAGCCATCAGCCATCAGCAGCCGTTATACGAGTCATTGTGTCTTTATTGGCAGATAAACATCAGCTCTTTAACGTCCTATTACATCAGTGAGACAGACTTAAAATAATCCGATTGAATGTTTAGCATACCGACTCAGAAGTTAGCCACCCACACCCAGCTGAACACATTTCATTTAATGATGTTGGAATTGCAGTTTTGTCGTTACTAAATGAAGGATATTTGAATTGCAGTAACAATCATTAGTCAAATTGATTGGAATTAGAACTGGGCAAACGGAAAGAAAATGGTGCCCAAAGCAGCTATTAAACAGAGCAGTTTTAAAATACAACAACCAAGCTTCTTAAGATTTGAGTCTCACCTGATAGTGAATTGCAAAGGATTAAACTGGATTCAAGTAATGAATTAGAATTGATTTAAAACCACGTATCCATAGTACCAGTATCTATAGTACCAGTATCTATAGTACCAGTATCTATAGTACCAGTATCCATAGTACCTGTATTTATAGTACCAGTATATATAGTACCAGTATTTATAGTACCAGTATCTATAGTACCAGTATTTATAGTACCAGTACACATAGTACCAGAATCAATAGTACCTGTATTTATAGTACCAGTACTATAGTACCAGTATCCATAGGACCAGTATTTATAGTACCAGTATTTATAGTATCTGTATTTATAGTACCAGTATCTATAGTACCAGTATATATAGTACCAGTATTTATAGTACCAGTATCTATAGTACCAGTATCTATAGTACCAGTATCTATAGTACCAGTATCTATAGTACCAGTATCTATAGTACCAGTATCTATAGTACCAGTATATATAGTACCAGTATTTATAGTACCAGTATCTATAGTACCAGTATCCATAGTACCAGTATATATAGTACCAGTATTTATAGTACCTGTATTTATAGTACCAGTATCCATAGTACCAGTATCTATAGTACCTGTATTTATAGTACCAGTATCCATAGTACCTGTATTTATAGTACCTGTATTTATAGTACCAGTATCTATAGTACCAGTATTTATAGTACCTGTATTTATAGAACCAGTATCTATAGTACCAGTATTTATAGTACTAGTATCTATAGTACCAGTATCTATAGTACCAGTATCTATAGTACCTGTATTTATAGAACCAGTATCTATAGTACCAGTATTTATAGTACTAGTATCTATAGTACCTGTATTTATAGTACCAGTATCCATAGTACCTGTATTTATAGTACCAGTATTTATAGTACCAGTATCTATAGTACCAGTATTTATAGTACCAGTATCTATAGTACCAGTATTTATAGTACCAGTATCTATAGTACCTGTATTTAAAGTACCAGTATTTATAGTACCAGTATCCATAGTACCTGTATTTATAGTACCAGTATTTATAGTATCAGTATCCATAGTACCTGTATTTATAGTACCAGTATCTATAGTACCAGTATCCATAGTACCAGTATTTATAGTACCAGTATCCATAGTACCAGTATTTATAGTACCAGTATCTATAGTACCAGTATCTATAGTACCTGTATTTATAGTACCAGTACACATAGTACCAGTATCCTATAGTACCAGTATCCATAGTACCAGTATGTATAGTACCAGTATTTATAGTACCAGTATCTATAGTACCAGTATCTATAGTACCAGTATCCATAGTACCAGTATTTATAGTACCAGTATCCATAGTACCAGTATCTATAGTACCAGTATCCATAGTACCAGTATATATAGTACCAGTATCCATAGTACCAGTATCTATAGTACCAGTATCCATAGTACCTGTATCTATAGTACCAGTATCCATAGTACCTGTATTTATAGTACCAGTATCTATAGTACCAGTATTTATAGTACCAGTATCTATAGTACCAGTATTTATAGTACCAGTATCCATAGTACCAGTATTTATAGTACCTGTATTTATAGTACCAGTATCCATAGTACCAGTATTTATAGTACCAGTATCCATAGTACCAGTATTTATAGTACCAGTATCCATAGTACCTGTATTTATAGTACCAGTATCCATAGGACCTGTATTTATAGTACCAGTATTTATAGTACCAGTATCCATAGGACCTGTATCTATAGTACCAGTATCCATAGTACCAGTACACATAGTACCAGTATCTATAGTACCAGTACTTAGAGTACCTGTATTTATAGTACCAGTATCCATAGGACCTGTATTTATAGTACCAGTATTTATAGTACCTGTATTTATAGTACCAGTATCCATAGGACCTGTATTTATAGTACCAGTATTTATAGTACCAGTATCTATAGTACCAGTATTTATAGTACCAGTATCTATAGTACCAGTATTTATAGTACCAGTATTTATTGTACCCGTATTTATAGTACCAGTATCCATAGTACCTGTATTTAAAGTACCAGTATCTATAGTACCAGTATCCATAGTACCTGTATTTATAGTACCAGTATCTTATAGTACCTGTATTTATAGTACCAGTACTTATAGTACCTGTATCTATAGTACCAGTATCCATAGTACCTGTATTTATAGTACCAGTATCTATAGTACCAGTATCCATAGTACCAGTATCCATAGTACCAGTATCTATAGTACCAGTATCTATAGTACCAGTATCCATAGTACCAGTATCCATAGTACCAGTATCCATAGTACCAGTATCTATAGTACCAGTATCCATAGTACCTGTATTTATAGTACCAGTATCCATAGTACCTGTATTTATAGTACCAGTATCCATAGTACCTGTATTTATAGTACCAGTATCCATAGTACCTGTATTTATAGAACCAGTATCTATAGTACCTGTATTTATAGAACCAGTATCCATAGTACCTGTATTTATAGTACCAGTATCCATAGTACCTGTATTTAAAGTACCAGTATTTATAGTACCAGTATCCATAGTACCTGTATTTATAGTACCAGTATCCATAGTACCAGTATTTATAGTACCAGTATCCATAGTACCTGTATTTAAAGTACCAGTATCCATAGTACCTGTATTTATAGTACCAGTATCTATAGTACCTGTATCTATAGTACCAGTATCCATAGTACCTGTATTTATAGAACCAGTATCCATAGTACCATGTATTTATAGTACCAGTATCCATAGTACCTGTATTTATAGTACCAGTATCTATAGTACCAGTATCCATAGTACCTTATCTATAGTACCAGTATCCATAGTACCTGTATTTATAGTACCAGTATTTATAGTACCTGTATTTATAGTACCAGTATCCATAGTACCTGTATTTATAGTACCAGTATCTATAGTACCAGTATCCATAGTACCTGTATCTATAGTACCAGTATCCATAGTACCTGTATTTATAGTACCAGTATCCATAGTACCAGTATCCATAGTACCTGTATTTATAGTACCAGTATCCATAGTACCAGTATCCATAGTACCTGTATTTATAGTACCAGTACTTATAGTACCAGTATTTATAGTACCAGTATTTATAGTACCTGTATTTATAGTACCAGTACTTATAGTACCAGTATCCATAGTACCTGTATTTATAGTACCAGTATCCATAGTACCAGTATCCATAGTACCTGTATTTATAGTACCTGTATTTATAGTACCTGTATTTATAGTACCTGTATTTATAGTACCTGTATTTATAGTACCAGTACTTAGAGTACCAGTATCCATAGTACCTGTATTTATAGTACCAGTATTTATAGTACCTGTATTTATAGTACCAGTATTTATAGTACCAGTATCCATAGTACCTGTATTTATAGTACCAGTATTTATAGTACCAGTATCCATAGTACCAGTACACATAGTACCAGTACTTAGAGTACCTGTATTTATAGTACCAGTATCCATAGGACCTGTATTTATAGTACCAGTATTTATAGTACCAGTATCCATAGGACCTGTATTTATAGTACCAGTATCCATAGTACCAGTACACATAGTACCAGTACTTAGAGTACCTGTATTTATAGTACCAGTATCCATAGGACCTGTATTTATAGTACCAGTATTTATAGTACCAGTATCCATAGGACCTGTATTTATAGTACCAGTATCCATAGTACCAGTACACATAGTACCAGTATTTATAGTACCAGTATCTATAGTACCAGTATCCATAGTACCAGTATTTATAGTACCAGTATCCATAGTACCTGTATCTATAGTACCAGTATCCATAGTACCAGTATTTATAGTACCAGTATTTATAGTACCAGTATCTATAGTACCAGTATCCATAGTACCTGTACTTATAGTACCTGTATTTATAGTACCAGTATCCATAGTACCTGTATTTATAGTACCAGTATTAGTACCAGTATCCATAGTACCAGTATCCATAGTACCAGTATCCATAGTACCAGTTTGTATAGTACCAGTATTTATAGTACCTGTATTTATAGTACCAGTTTCCATAGTACCAGTATCCATAGTACCAGTATCCATAGTACCTGTATTTATAGTACCAGTATCCATAGTACCTGTATTTAAAGTACCAGTATTTATAGTACCAGTATTTACATGGTACCTGTATTTATAGTACCAGTATCCATAGTACCAGTATCCATAGTACCAGTATCCATAGTACCAGTATCCATAGTACCAGTTTGTATAGTACCAGTATTTATAGTACCTGTATTTATAGTACCAGTTTCCATAGTACCAGTATCCATAGTACCAGTATCCATAGTACCAGTATCCATAGTACCAGTATCTATAGTACCTGTATTTATAGTACCAGTATCCATAGTACCAGTATTTATAGTACTAGTATTTATAGTACCAGTATCCATAGTACCAGTATTTATAGTACCAGTATTTATAGTACCAGTATCCATAGTACCTGTATTTATAGTACCAGTACTTAGAGTACCTGTATTTAAAGTACCAGTATTTATAGTACCAGTATCCATAGTACCTGTATTTATAGTACCAGTATCTATAGTACCAGTATCCATAGTACCAGTTTGTATAGTACCAGTATTTATAGTACCTGTATTTATAGTACCAGTTTCCATAGTACCAGTATCCATAGTACCTGTATTTATAGTACCAGTATCTATAGTACCAGTATCTATAGTACCAGTATCTATAGTACCAGTATTTATAGTACCAGTATCTATAGTACCAGTATCTATAGTACCAGTATCTATAGTACCAGTATCCATAGTACCAGTATCTATAGTACCAGTATCTATAGTACCAGTATTTATAGTACCAGTATCTATAGTACCAGTATTTATAGTACCAGTATCTATAGTACCAGTATCTATAGTACCAGTATCTATAGTACCTGTATTTATAGTACCAGTATTTATAGTACCAGTATTTATAGTACCAGTATCTATAGTACCAGTATCCATAGTACCAGTATCCATAGTACCTGTATTTATAGTACCAGTATCCATAGTACCAGTATCCATAGTACCAGTATCTATAGTACCAGTATCCATAGTACCAGTATTTATAGTACCAGTATCTATAGTACCAGTATTTATAGTACCAGTATCTATAGTACCTGTATTTATAGTACCAGTACACATAGTACCAGTATCCATAGTACCTGTATTTATAGTACCAGTATCCATAGTACCAGTATCCATAGTACCAGTATCCATAGTACCAGTATCTATAGTACCAGTATCTATAGTACCAGTATCTATAGTACCAGTATCCATAGTACCAGTATCCATAGTACCAGTATCTATAGTACCAGTATCTATAGTACCTGTATTTATAGTACCAGTATCCATAGTACCAGTATCTATAGTACCAGTATCCATAGTACCTGTATTTATAGTACCAGTATCTATAGTACCAGTATTTATAGTACCAGTATCCATAGTACCAGTATCTATAGTACCAGTATCCATAGTACCAGTATCCATAGTACCTGTATTTATAGTACCAGTATCCATAGTACCTGTATTTATAGTACCAGTATCCATAGTACCAGTATCCATAGTACCTGTATTTATAGTACCAGTATCTATAGTACCAGTATCTATAGTACCAGTATCCATAGTACCAGTATCTATAGTACCAGTATCCATAGTACCTGTATTTATAGTACCAGTATCTATAGTACCAGTATTTATAGTACCAGTATCTATAGTACCAGTATCCATAGTACCAGTATCTATAGTACCAGTATCCATAGTACCTGTATTTATAGTACCAGTATCTATAGTACCAGTATTTATAGTACCAGTATCTATAGTACCAGTATCTATAGTACCAGTATCTATAGTACCAGTATCCATAGTACCAGTATTTATAGTACCAGTATTTATAGTACCAGTATCTATAGTACCAGTATTTATAGTACCAGTATCTATAGTACCAGTATTTATAGTACCAGTATTTATAGTACCAGTATCTATAGTACCAGTATTTATAGTACCAGTATCTATAGTACCAGTATTTATAGTACCAGTATCCATAGTACCAGTATCTATAGTACCAGTATTTATAGTACCAGTATCTATAGTACCAGTATTTATAGTACCAGTATTTATAGTACCAGTATCTATAGTACCAGTATCCATAGTACCAGTATCTATAGTACCAGTATCTATAGTACCAGTATCCATAGTACCAGTATTTATAGTACCAGTATCTATAGTACCAGTATCTATAGTACCAGTATCCATAGTACCAGTATTTATAGTACCAGTATCCATAGTACCAGTATCCATAGTACCAGTATCTATAGTACCAGTATTTATAGTACCTGTATTTATAGTACCAGTATCTATAGTACCAGTATTTATAGTACCAGTATCTATAGTACCAGTATCTATAGTACCAGTATCTATAGTACCAGTATCCATAGTACCTGTATTTATAGTACCAGTATCTATAGTACCAGTATTTATAGTACCAGTATCTATAGTACCAGTATCTATAGTACCAGTATTTATAGTACCAGTATCTATAGTACCAGTATTTATAGTACCAGTATTTATAGTACCAGTATCTATAGTACCAGTATTTATAGTACCAGTATCTATAGTACCAGTATCTATAGTACCAGTATTTATAGTACCAGTATCTATAGTACCAGTATCTATAGTACCAGTATTTATAGTACCAGTATCTATAGTACCAGTATTTATAGTACCAGTATTTATAGTACCAGTATTTATAGTACCAGTATCCATAGTACCAGTATCCATAGTACCAGTATCTATAGTACCTGTATTTATAGTACCAGTATCTATAGTACCAGTATCCATAGTACCAGTATCTATAGTACCAGTATCCATAGTACCAGTATCTATAGTACCAGTTTCCATAGTACCAGTATCCATAGTACCAGTATCTATAGTACCAGTATCTATAGTACCAGTATCCATAGTACCAGTATCCATAGTACCAGTATCTATAGTACCAGTATCCATAGTACCAGTATCCATAGTACCAGTATCTATAGTACCAGTATCCATAGTACCAGTATCCATAGTACCAGTATTTATAGTACCAGTATCCATAGTACCTGTATTTATAGTACCAGTATCCATAGTACCTGTATTTATAGTACCAGTATTTATAGTACCAGTATCCATAGTACCAGTACACATAGTACCAGTATTTATAGTACCAGTATTTATAGTACCTGTATTTATAGTACCAGTATCCATAGTACCAGTATCCATAGTACCTGTATTTATAGTACCAGTATCCATAGTACCAGTACACATAGTACCAGTACTTAGAGTACCTGTATCCATAGTACCAGTATCCATAGTACCTGTATTTATAGTACCAGTATTTATAGTACCAGTATCCATAGTACCTGTATTTATAGTACCAGTATCCATAGTACCAGTATCCATAGTACCTGTATTTATAGTACCAGTATCCATAGTACCTGTATTTATAGTACCAGTATCCATAGTACCTGTATTTATAGTACCAGTATCCATAGTACCAGTATCCATAGTACCTGTATCTATAGTACCAGTATCTATAGTACCTGTATTTATAGTACCAGTATCCATAGTACCTGTATTTATAGTACCAGTATCCATAGTACCAGTATCCATAGTACCTGTATTTATAGTACCAGTATCCATAGTACCAGTATCCATAGTACCAGTATCCATAGTACCAGTATTTATAGTACCAGTATCCATAGTACCAGTATCCATAGTACCAGTATTTATAGTACCAGTATCTATAGTACCAGTATTTATAGTACCTGTATCCATAGTACCACTATTTATAGTACCTGTATTTATAGTACCAGTATCCATAGTACCTGTATTTATAGTACCAGTATTTATAGAACCAGTATCCATAGTACCTGTATTTATAGTACCAGTATTTATAGTACCACTATCCATAGTACCTGTATTTATAGTACCAGTACTTAGAGTACCTGTATTTATAGTACCATAAACCCCTTATTTACATAAGTATTCGGACCATTCGAATTGAGCTCAGGTGCATCCTGTTTCCATTGATCATCCTTGAGATGTTTCTACAACTTGATTGAAGTCCACCTGTGGTAAATCAAATTGATTGGACATGATTTGGAAAGGCACACACCTGTCTATATACAGTCCCACAGTTGACAGTGCATGTCAGAGCAAAAACCAAGCCATGAGGTCGAAGGAATTGTCCGTAGAGCTCCGAGACAGGATTGTGTCGAGGCACCGATCTGGGGAAGGGTCCCAAAACATTTCTGCAGCATTGAAGGTCTCCAAGAACACAGTGGCCTCCATCATTCTTAAAAATAAGAAGTTTGGAACCACCAAGATTCTTCCTAGAGCTGGCCGCCCGGACAAACTGACCAATCGGGGGAGAAGGGCCTTGGTTAGGGAGGTGACCAAGAACCCAATGGTCACTTTGACAGAGCTCCAGAGTTCCTCTGTGGAGATGGGAGAACCTTCCAGAAGGACAGCCTTTATGTTAGAGTGGCCAGACGGAAGCCACTCCTCAGTAAAAGGCACATGACAGCCCGCTTGGAGTTTGCCAAAAGGCAGCTAAATGACTCTCATACCATGAGAAACAAGATTCTCTGGTCTGATGAAACCAAGATTGAACTCTTTGGCATGAATGCCAAGCATACAGCCAAAACAATACAGGAGTGGCTTCCGGACAAGTCTCTGCATGTCCTTGAGTGGCCCCGCCAGAGCCCAGGCTTGTTTGTAGATTGATGAGGGGGAAAAAACGATTTAATCCATTTTTAAAATAAGGCTGTAACGTAGAAAAATGTGGGAAAAGTCAAGGGGTCTGAATACTTTCCAAAGGCACTGTATTTTAAATTACAGTTACGGTACCAGTACCCATAATAAGACTGTAACCAGTACCCATAATAAGACTGTAACCAGTACCCATAATAAGACTGTAACCAGTACCCATAATAAGACTGTAACCAGTACCCATAATAAGACTGTAACCAGTACCCATAATAAGACTGTAACCAGTACCCATAATAAGACTGTAACCAGTACCCATAATAAGACTGTAACCAGTACCCATAATAAGACTGTAACCAGTACCCATAATAAGACTGTAACATACTGTATCTTCCAGCACCCATAATAAGACTGTAACATACTGTATCTTACCAGTACCCATAATAAGACTGTAACCAGTACCCATAATAAGACTGTAACATACCGTATCTTACCAGTACCCATAATAAGACTGTAACCAGTACCCATAATACGACTGTAACCAGTACCCATAATAAGACTGTAACATACTGTATCTTACCAGCACCCATAATAAGACTGTAACATACTGTATCTTACCAGCACACATAATAAGACTGTAACATACTGTATCTTACCAGTACCCATAATAAGACTGTAACATACTGTATCTTACCAGTACCCATAATAAGACTGTAACATACTGTATCTTACCAGTACCCATAATAAGACTGTAACCAGTACCCATAATAAGACTGTAACCAGTACCCATAATAAGACTGTAACATACCGTATCTTACCAGTACCCATAATAAGACTGTAACGTACCGTATCTTACCAGTACCCATAATAAGACTGTAACCAGTACCCATAATAAGACTGTAACATACCGTATCTTACCAGTATCCATAATAAGACTGTAACATACTGTATCTTACCAGTACCCATAATAAGACTGTAACCAGTACCCATAATAAGACTGTAACCAGTACCCATAATAAGACTGTAACATACTGTATCTTACCAGTACCCATAATAAGACTGTAACATACCGTATCTTACCAGTACCCATAATAAGACGGTAACATACTGTATCTTACCAGTACCCATAATAAGACTGTAACATACTGTATCTTACCAGTACCCATAATAAGACTGTAACATACTGTATCTTACCAGTACCCATAATAAGACTGTAACCAATACCCATAATAAGACTGTAACCAGTACCCATAATAAGACTGTAACCAGTACCCATAATAAGACTGTAACATACCGTATCTTACCAATACCCATAATAAGACGGTAACATACCGTATCTTACCAGTACCCATAATAAGACTGTAACCAGTACCCATAATAAGACTGTAACATACTGTATCTTACCAGTACCCATAATAAGACTGTAACATACCGTATCTTACCAGTACCCATAATAAGACTGTAACATACTGTATCTTACCAGTACCCATAATAAGACTGTAACATACCGTATCTTACCAGTACCCATAATAAGACGGTAACATACTGTATCTTACCAGTATCCATAATAAGACTGTAACATACTGTATCTTACCAGTACCCATAATAAGACTGTAACCAATACCCATAATAAGACTGTAACATACCGTATCTTACCAGTACCCATAATAAGACTGTAACATACCGTATCTTACCAGTACCCATAATAAGACTGTAACATACTGTATCTTACCAGCACCCATAATAAGACTGTAACCAGTACCCATAATAAGACTGTAACATACTGTATCTTACCAGTACCCATAATAAGACTGTAACCAGTACCCATAATAAGACTGTAACCAGTACCCATAATAAGACTGTAACCAGTACCCATAATAAGACTGTAACCAGTACCCATAATAAGACTGTAACCAGTACCCATAATAAGACTGTAACCAGTACCCATAATAAGACTGTAACATACCGTATCTTACCAGTACCCATAATAAGACTGTAACCAGTACCCATAATAAGACTGTAACCAGTACCCATAATAAGACTGTAACATACCGTATCTTACCAGTACCCATAATAAGACTGTAACCAGTACCCATAATAAGACTGTAACCAGTACCCATAATAAGACTGTAACCAGTACCCATAATAAGACGGTAACATACTGTATCTTACCAGTACCCATAATAAGACTGTAACCAGTACCCATAATAAGACTGTAACCAGTACCCATAATAAGACTGTAACCAGTACCCATAATAAGACGGTAACATACTGTATCTTACCAGTACCCATAATAAGACTGTAACATACTGTATCTTACCAGTACCCATAATAAGACTGTAACATACCATATCTTACCAGTACCCATAATAAGACTGTAACCAGTACCCATAATAAGACTGTAACATACTGTATCTTACCAGTACCCATAATAAGACTGTAACCAGTACCCATAATAAGACTGTAACATACTGTATCTTACCAGTACCCATAATAAGACTGTAACATACAGTATCTTACCAGTACCCATAATAAGACTGTAACCAATACCCATAATAAGACTGTAACATACCGTATCTTACCAGTACCCATAATAAGACTGTAACCAATACCCATAATAAGACTGTAACATACCGTATCTTACCAGTACCCATAATAAGACTGTAACCAGTACCCATAATAAGACTGTAACCAGTACCCATAATAAGACTGTAACATACTGTATCTTACCAGTACCCATAATAAGACTGTAACATACTGTATCTTACCAGTACCCATAATAAGACTGTAACATACTGTATCTTACCAGTACCCATAATAAGACTGTAACATACCGTATCTTACCAGTACCCATAATAAGACTGTAACCAGTACCCATAATAAGACTGTAACATACTGTATCTTACCAGTATCCATAATAAGACTGTAACCAGTACCCATAATAAGACTGTAACATACTGTATCTTACCAGTACCCATAATAAGACTGTAACATACCGTATCTTACCAGTACCCATAATAAGACTGTAACCAGTACCCATAATAAGAATGTAACATACTGTATCTTACCAGTACCCATAATAAGACTGTAACCAGTACCCATAATAAGACTGTAACATACCGTATCTTACCAGTACCCATAATAAGACTGTAACATATCGTATCTTACCAGTACCCATAATAAGACTGTAACCAGTACCCATAATAAGACTGTAACATACTGTATCTTACCAGTACCCATAATAAGACTGTAACCAGTACCCATAATAAGACTGTAACCAGTACCCATAATAAGACTGTAACCAGTACCCATAATAAGACTGTAACATACTGTATCTTACCAGTACCCATAATAAGACTGTAACCAGTACCCATAATAAGACTGTAACCAGTACCCATAATAAGACTGTAACCAGTACCCATAATAAGACTGTAACCAGTACCCATAATAAGACTGTAACCAGTACCCATAATAAGACTGTAACCAGTGCCCATAATAAGACTGTAACATACTGTATCTTACCAGTACCCATAATAAGACTGTAACATACTGTATCTTACCAGCACCCATAATAAGACTGTAACCAGTATCCATAATAAGACTGTAACATACTGTATCTTACCAGTACCCATAATAAGACTGTAACCAGTACCCATAATAAGACTGTAACATACTGTATCTTACCAGCACCCATAATAAGAGTGTAACCAGTACCCATAATAAGACTGTAACCAGTACCCATAATAAGACTGTAACCAGTACCCATAATAAGACTGTAACCAGTACCCATAATAAGACGGTAACATACTGTATCTTACCAGTATCCATGTGTGTGTATGTGTGCTTATACCTTGCCTTATATTGTTGTACTGTAAATACAACCTCTAATGTATCACTTCCTCTCATGTGAAGACTTGGGCCTGAAGTGAACACGCGCCAAATGCAGGTCTATTTTGGCGTCGGTGTGGGAATGGATGTCTCTTACGCCACGTTGGCGGCTGGTCAGGGCTACACAGTCAGAGCATTTTCATTCACATTTGTGAATAAAAAATTTTTTTTTGTCAAATATAATCACATTTTATAGGAAAATAAATGCTGCGGTTGTATTTCTGCCGTTTTGTTTCATAGCTGGTAAATGAATCATACGAAGTCAAAGAACTAGGAATCTGTGTATAGCCTTTTCCACCTCACGCTGCAACACTTCCTGGGGCCTGTGGGAACGTCAGGAGCAGAGTGAAAGATTCATCTTTAGAAGCGCTGCCGTACGGGCATAAACATGGATCTAATTTACTTGCAATGAAAGTCCACTGAAGTGAGATTCTGTTCTTGTGTTTCTTGGCTGTTCACATTGTTTTGTTCACAAATATAGATTGTTTTTCAATGTTTGAGTGGCTGGTAGATTTTTTGTTTTTATCTACCTGCCACAGTAGCTGGTGGATCAGAAAGGGACATTTATGCCTTGGTGAAGACATTTCTACGTTGCTTCCTTTTTCACAAATTTGTTGTTGATCATTGCTAGCAAACCATATTAGATTTTCAAGTAGATTTAAGTCAAAACTGTAACTCGGCCTCTCAGGAACATTCACTGTCTTCTTGGTAAGCAACTCCAGTGTAGATTTGGCCCTGTGTTTTAGGTTATTGTCCTGCTGAAAGGTGAATTCATCTCCCAGTGTCTGGTGGAAACCAGACTGAACCAGGTTATTGTCCTGCTGAAAGGTGAATTCATCTCCCAGTGTCTGGTGGAAACCAGACTGAACCAGGTTATTGTCCTGCTGAAAGGTGAATTCATCTCCCAGTGTCTGGTGGAAACCAGACTGAACCAGGTTTTCCTCTAGGATTCTGCCATTTTTGCTCCATTCCATTAATTTTGTATCCTGAAAAACTACCCCGTCCTTAAAAATGACAAGTATACCCATAACATGATGCTGCCACCACTATTATGCTTGAACATATGGGGAGTGGTACTCAGTAATGTCTGGTATTGGATTTGCCCCAAACATAGCATTTTGTATTCAGGACAGAACGTGTATTGCTTTGCCACATGTTTTTTGCAGTATTACTTTAGTGCCTTGTTGCAAACAGGATTCATGTTTTGGAATAATTTTATTCTGTACAGGCTTCCTTCTTTTCACTCTGTCATGTAGGTTACTTTTGTGGAGTAACTACAATGTTGTTGATCCATCCTCAGTTTTCTCCTATCACAGCCATATTAACTCTTTAACTATTTTAAAATAACCATTGGCCTGGTGTTGAAATCCTTCAGCAGTTTCCTTCCTCTCCGGCAACTGAGTTAGGAAGGACACCTGTATCTTTGTAGTGACTGGGTGTATTGATACACCATCCAAAGGGCAGTTAATAACTTTGCTCAAAGGGATATTCCCTGTCAACTTTTTTATTTTAGCCATCTACAAGTAGGTGCCCTTCTTTGCAAAGCATTGGAAAACCTCCCTGGTCGTTGTGGTTGAATCTGTGTTTGAAATTCACTGCTCGACTGGGTTAGGGTTGTATGTGTGGGGTACAGAGATGAGGTAGTCATTCAAAAAATCAGGTTAAACTCTATTATTATTGCACATAGAGTCCATTCAACGTTATTTAGGTTTGCCATAACAAAGGGGTTGAATACTTATTGACTCAAGACATTTGTGACTCGTTTCAGGAATGTCACAACTTCACAGGAGAACTATTTGAACATAAACTTTTGTTTTTTATTAAAAGGCAGAAGTGCCTTCTGGAACATGTGAACTTACAGCAGACTTGTATACCATCTCCACCATTTTGAAATTATGAGCTTAGATGGTTTAGCCACAGAAAAAGGCATCAACCTTCCCACTAGCCAAAATTGGCTGAGATAATAAGTGGGCTGGAAATTCTGAGAGGTGAGTTTTGATTGGTCTGCCATGTAGCAAGTTTCTGTCTATAATATGAGCTGGTCGGTATTCCTTTCTGACGCAGCATTTTTGAAAAATATCACGTAGTAGAACTGCATAGTTGTTGCATAGTTGTTTCTCTCCACTTTTTTAAAATCAGTGGAATTAGAGTATGATATCTAAAGGAGATGGAGAAAATTCTGCCGTTTGATTGCAAATATGCAGACAGAGTCGAAAAGAGAACACGCAGAAGGCTGTTGTATAAAACACCTGTCTCCGGATCTTCAAACTAAGAGCAACCATGGCATTCAAGACACAGAGTGCGAAACATCCATCCATGTATCCACGGGTAAGACAGTCTAGCTAGCTACATTTTCAGATATTACACATTTCTAATTTCCTCAGAAAGTTGTTATCACTTCAAGTTAAAGTGTACTGTTAGCTAGCTAACGTTAGCCGGTTATATTATTTTTATTTCAGAGTAATTGGCATTGTTAGTTATAGCCTAGTTATAGCTAGCTAACGTTGAACCTGGTTGGTTAGCTACCGGCAGATTCATGCAGGGTAGTAACGCTATGAGTTGGGGTTATGGTTAATTGTTTAGCTAGCTAGCTACATGTCTAAACAAAAGACTCCACTATGCAAGTAAATATTTCAATAGAATGTTTATGATGTCACTGCGACAACTGTCAATAGACGTAGCTGGTAAATTTGCTCTGGTATACTACTCCGATTTCAGAGCACTTTCGTCCGAGTGTGCCAGAGGAGCAGAATTTACGAACACAATGTGACCGGTGTCAGTAAACATTGGCAAAAAAATGTAATTAAATTGTTGCCAGCAGCACAGTTAGTTACCAACACTCTGGATAACATAAAACACAGCCTAACCAGCTCTGCTAGGGTGAGTAAAATGGTCATGGGTGTTCTCTCATTATGTGTCTGGAAGTAGCTAGCAAGCTAGCCAACGTTAGACAGTTAGCTTGGGTGCTTGACTGCTTGTTGTGAGGTCAGAACGCTCAAATCAACCCTATTCCTCGGCCAGAGCGTCCAGTGTGGCTCTGAACGCTCCAAGAGCAAAATGCTCTGAATTTACGAACAGATAATCTGACAACGCTCTGAGTTTACAAACTCCCAAAGCTACCTCTGAGCACACTCTGGCACTCCAGATCAAATTTACGAGCACACTCGTAGTATAAACCAGCCTTTAGTCTTGAAATCTTTGGTTGTTTAGTACATGGCCTCACAGGTGAATCCTTAAAGAGATGGGTGGGGCTAAAGCTTAAGAGGGTGTGAACGATCCTGAATGGGTGTAGAAAGAAGCTCTCTCCAGCAGGTGCACCAAATATTCAAGTGCCATTTTCTCAAAAATGTATCAACTTTCAAAACAGAATTACTTTCCCATTGTTCCTCAACTGGAGTGTACGATACACCATTTTCTAGCTCAGAGTCTCTACTTTTATTTTACTTTTATTGTAAAAAAAAACACGCCGGTCGGTCACATTTCAACTTTTCATTTTTAATTCATTTGTAAACGTTTCAGTGATATTATGGGGTGTTGTGTTTAGGCCAGTGACCAAAAAAAATAAAAGAATCTAAATGTAAAATCCACTTTAAAAACAACAAAAAGGGGAAAATGTCAAGGGGTGTGAAAATGTTTTAAAGTCACTATATAACACACCGTTTGCACAGTTGAAAGAGAGACGGATTTTCACATCAACCACCGCTTATCCAGTGAGACAAGAGTCAGTCTGCAATATGTGTGTTTAGAAATATGTTTTAATCGAGTTATTTATTATTCACAGCACACAGACAGAGACTAATGTTGACATAGTGCAGTGTGGAGTAGTTTCCAGCAGACCATAATAGCTTTACACACACACACATTCGCACGCACGCACGCACGCACGCACAGACACACACACACGCACGCACGCACGCATGCACGCACGCACGCACAGACACACACACACACGCACGCACGCACGCATGCACGCACGCACAGACACACACACTCGCACGCACGCATGCACACACACACACACGCACGCACACACACACACACACACACTAATAGAGAGAGACTGATAGTTAGAGAGAAAAAGACAGTGAGCATGAAAGCGCACACTCCCAACCCTCTTCCAACACCCAACCCTCCTCCAACCACAACCCTCTTCCAACCCCCAACCCTCCTCCAACCCCAACCCTCTTCCAATCCCCAACCCTCCTCCAACCCCAACCCTCTTCCAACCCTCTTCCAACCCCCCTCCAACCCCAAACCTCTTCCAACCCCCAGCCCCCCACCAACACCAACCCTCTTCCAACCCCCAGCCCTCTTCCAACCCCCAGCCCCTCCAAATCCAACCCTCTTCCAACCACCAGCCCTCCTCCAATCCCCAGCCCTCCTCCAATCCAACCCCAGCCCTCCTCCAAACCCCAGCCCTCCTCCAACCCCCAGACCCCAGCCCTCCTCCAACCCCCAGCCCTCCTCTAACCCCCAGCCCTCCTCCAATCCAACCCCCAGCCCTCCTCCAACCCCCAGCCCTCCTCCAATCCAACCCCCAGCCCTCCTCCAAACCCCAGCCCTCCTCCAACCCCCAGACCCCAGCCCTCCTTCAACCCCCAACCCTCTTCCAACTCCCAGCCCTCCTCTAATCCCCAGCCCTCCTCCAATCCAACCCCAGCCCTCTTCCAACCCCCAGCCCTCATCTAACCCACAGCCCTCCTCCAATCCAACCCCCAGCCCTCTTCCAAACCCCAGCCCTCCTCCAACCCCCAGCCCTCCTCCAATCCACCCCCAGCCCTCTTCCAACCCCCAGCCCTCCTCCAACCCCCAGCCCTCCTCCAACCCTCAGCCCTCCTCCAATCCAAACCCCCAGCCCTCCTCCAACTCCCAGCCCTCCTCCAACCCCCAGCCCTCTTCCAACCCCGAACCCCCTCCATCCCCAACCCTCCTCCAACCCTCCTCCAACCCTCCTCCAACCCACAGCCCCCAGTCATCTTCCAACCCCCAGCCCTCCTCCAACCCCCAACCCCAGTCCCCCCACCCCCAGCCCCCCATCCCCCAGCCCTCCTCCAACCCCCAACCCTCCTCCAACCCCCAACCCCCAGTCCCCTCGAACCCCAGCCCCCAACCCCCAGCCCTCCTCCAACCCCCAAATCCCAGCCCCATCCAACTCCCAGCCCTCTTCCAACACCCAGCCCCTCCAACCCCCAACCCTCCTCCAATCCCCAGCCCCTCCATACCCCAGCCCTCTTCAACCCCCAGCCCCTCCAACCCCCAATCCTCCTCCAACCCCCAGCCCTCTTCCAATCCCCAGCCCCCTCCAACCCCTTCTCCAATCCCGGCAATCCCCCTTGTATTGTTTACTTATTGACCCTGGCTCAGGGAGAAATGCTCCCTCTCAGATGAAACGGCAGGCTGAGTTTTCAGGAAGAATTGCTCCCTCTCAGATGAAACGGCAGGCTGAGTTTTCAGGGTCATTTTGCAGGCAAAGACTGTTTGTTTTTGGGGATGGGGTGTCTTTGTCTGGCTGGTAGCTGACATCATAAAAGCTGGGGAAGACTGACAAGAAGCCCACTGTTCCTCTCTGCCCTAAGTTAATTGCATCTCTCTCTTCTCTCTTTCTCTCAGTCGCTCGGTCTCTCTCTCTCTCTCTCTGACGCGCAATCTGTCTTTCTCTCAAAGGCTCGGTCTCTCTCTCTCTCTCTGACACACAATCTGTCTTTCTCTCAGTCGCTCGGCCTCTCTCGCGCAATCTGTCTTTCTCTCAGTCGCTCGCTCGGTCTCTCACGTTCTCTCTGTCACTTGATCTGACTTTCTCTGTCTCTCTCTCTCTCTCTCTGTCTCTCTGTCTCTCTGTCTCTCTGTCTCTCTCTCTCTCTCTCTCTCTCTCTCTCTCTCTCTCTCTCTCTCTCTCTCTCTCTCTCTCTCTCTGTCTCTCTCTCTCTCTCTGTCTGTCTCTCTCTCTCTCTGTCTCTCTCTCTCTCTCTCTGTCTCTCTCTCCGTCTCTCTCTCTCTCTGTCTCTGTCTCTCTCTCTCTCTCTCTCTCTCTCTCTCTCTGTATCTCTCTCTGTCTCTGTCTCTCTCTCTCTGTGACTCTCTCTCTCTCTCTCTCTCTCTCTCTCTCTCTCTCTCTCTGTCTCTCTCTCTCTCTCTCTCTCTGTCTCTCTCTGTCTCTCTGTCTCTCTGTCTCTCTCTGTCTCTCTCTCTCTGTCTCTCTCTCTCTCTCTCTCTCTCTCTCTCTCTCTCTCTGTCTCTCTCTCTCTGTCTCTCTCTCTCTCTCTCTCTCTCTCTCTCTCTCTCTCTGTCTCTCTCTCTCTCTCTCTCTCTCTCTCTCTCTCTCTCTCTCTCTCTCTCTCTCTCTCTCTCTCTCTCTCTCTCTCTCTCTCTCTCTCTCTGTCTCTCTCTGTCTCTCTCTCTCTCTGTCTCTCTCTGTCTCTCTCTCTCTCTCTCTCTCTCTCTCTCTCTCTCTCTCTGTCTCTCTCTGTCTCTCTCTCTCTCTCTCTCTCTCTCTCTCTCTCTCTCTCTCTCTCTCTCTCTCTCTCTCTCTCTCTCTCTCTCTCTCTCTCTCTCTCTCTCTCTCTCTCTCTCTCTCTCTCTCTGTCTCTCTCTCTCTCTCTCTGTCTCTCTCTCTATGTCTCTCTATGTCTCTCTCTGTCTCTCTCTCTCTCTCTCTCTCTCTCTCTCTCTCTCTCTCTCTCTCTCTGTCTCTCATGTTGCATCCTTCCTGGACTGGACTTTGGAAAAGTTGATCTTACTCTCCCCATAAACATAAAACATTAACTCCTGCTTATAACGTTCACTTCTCTGATTTTTTTACATACCCCAAATTGACAGCAAGTCAAAATGGAGAGTAACAGTTATGAAAACTGAACTTTCAAGACTCTGAGAAATTATATTTGCATATTTATAATTTTACTGTACATCATGTTTATCAGACTGTGGTATCTTCATTTGATTATACCATCATGTACAATATTACAGTCAAAATGCAGACATAACAGGACAGGCGATGCAATACTGAAACCAAGAGGATCATAAAGGAATTATATTTTCATATTTTGCATCATGTTTATAAGTCTGCGGTGTCTTAATTTGATGATACTTATACCTAATTGGTCGAGTCGGTCACAAAGAACTTTAGAACATATAAAGGAATGATATATTGTTTATTTTTTTGGTGTTTAAAGGTTTGTGGTGTGGTGGTTGTGGGTTGAGGACGGCACTACAGCAATGTCTCCATTAGCTGGTTTCTATAGCCACTTTACTAACCGCCTGAGTTCATCATCTCTCACCACAGGCCAGATACATTTCTCTCTTTGAGGGATGATTGTGTCTGCTGCTATTTTCTCGCTAGATGGATAACGTGTTTTTGCTTTTTAAGTTGAGCACTACGGTCATATTCTAGGTAAATGGAGGAAGCTGTATGCTTTGGTCTTTCTGTTAAAGGCCCCAGTGCAATCGAAACTAAAAAAATAAATAAACATGTATTTCCACACGATGATGAATAATAATGTGAAATTGTAAAATTATGATAATGCCCATTTTAGTGTAAGAGCCGTTTGAAAATACTTTTTGTGAAATATTTGTTTTGGTCACGATGGAGTTTTGGCTTGCCTGATGACATCACTAGTTTTCAGTTTTTCCTTCCCCACTCAGACCACTCCCAGAAAGTCCTAGCAAAATTATTGCTTGAGAAATTGCTCATTTGCTAAAAAGCTATTTTTGACCATTTTAATGGAAAACATAATGACTCTTTATAACGACTCTTTCTTTATAACGACTCTTTCTTTATAATGACTCTTTATAATGACTCTTTCTTTATAATGACTCTTTATAATGACTCTTTATAATGACTCTTTATAATGACTCTTTCTTTATAATGACTCTTTCTTTATAATGACTCTTTATAACGACTCTTTCTTTATAACGACTCTTTCTTTATAATGACTCTTTATAATGACTCTTTCTTTATAATGACTCTTTATAATGACTCTTTATAATGACTCTTTATAATGACTCTTTCTTTATAATGACTCTTTCTTTATAATGACTCTTTCTTTATAATGACTCTTTCTTTATAATGACTCTTTCTTTATAATGACTCTTTCTTTATAATGACTCTTTCTTTATAACGACTCTTTATATATAATGAGTCTTTCTTTATAATGACTTTATAACCACACTAGGGTAGCCTAGTGGTTAGAGCGTTGGACTAGTAACCGGAAGGTTGCAAGTTCAAATCTCCAAGCTGACAAGGTACAAATCTGTCGTTCTGCCCCTGAACAGGCAGTTAACCCACTGTTCCTAGGCCGTCATTGAAAATAAGAATGTGTTCTTAACTGACTTGCCTAGTTAAATGAAGGTAAAATAAAAAATAATTACTCTTTATATGTAATGACACTTTCTTTATAATAACTCTTTATTTATAATGACTCTTTATAACGACTCTTTCTTTATAACGACTATTTCTGCATAACGACTCTCACTATCACGTTTTAGGTAAAAACCTAGATGCAGACAACATCGAAGTAATAACAGTTTATTAATCAAACAGGGGCAGGCAAAAGATGGGTCCAGGGCAGACAGAGGTCAGTAATCCAGATAGGTGGGTCAGGCTCAGGGTCAGGCTCAGGGTCAGGGTCAGGCTCAGGGTCAGGCTCAGGGTCAGGCTCAGGCTCAGGGTCAGGCTCAGGGTCAGGGTCAGGCTCAGGGTCGGGCTCAGGGTCAGTAATCCAGATAGGTGGGTCAGGGTCAGGGTCAGGCTCAGGGTCAGGCTCAGGCTCAGGCTCAGGGTCAGGCTCAGGGTCAGGCTCAGGGTCAGGCTCAGGGTCAGTAATCCAGATAGGTGGGTCAAAGGTACAGGATGGCAGGGTCAGGGTCAGGCTCAGGGTCAGGGTCAGGCTCAGGGTCAGTAATCCAGATAGGTGGGTCAAAGGTACAGGATGGCAGGGTCAGGGTCAGGGTCAGGCTCAGAGTCAGGCTCATGGTCAGGCTCAGGGTCAGTAATCCAGATAGGTGGGTCAAAGGTACAGGATGGCAGGGTCAGGGTCAGGCTCAGGGTCATGCTCAGGGTCAGTAATCCAGATAGGTGGGTCAAAGGTACAGGATGGCAGGCTCAGGGTCAGGGTCAGGCTCAGGGTCAGTAATCCAGATAGGTGGGTCAAAGGTACAGGATGGCAGGCAGGCTCAGGGTCAGGGCAGGCAGAATGGTCAACACCGGAGAAACATGAGGTCCCTGTGTCAGATTAACACGAGGTCCCTGGGTCAGATTAACATGATGTCCCTGTGTCAGATTAACATGATGTCCCTGTGTCAGATTAACATGAGGTCCCTGTGTCAGATTAATATGATGTCCCTGTGTCAGATTAACATGAGGTCCCTGTGTCAGATTAACACGAGGTCCCTGTGTCAGATTAACATGAGGTCCCTGTGTCAGATTAACATGATGTCCCTGGGTCAGATTAACATGATGTCCCTGGGTCAGATTAACATGAGGTCCCTGTGTCAGATTAACATCATGTCCCTGTGTCAGATTAACATGAGGTCCCTGTGTCAGATTAACATGATGTCCCTGGGTCAGATTAACATGATGTCCCTGTGTCAGATTAACATGATGTCCCTGTGTCAGATTAACATGAGGTCCCTGTGTCAGATTAACATGATGTCCCTGTGTCAGATTAACATGAGGTCCCTGTGTCAGATTAACATGAGGTCCCTGTGTCAGATTAACATGAGGTCCCTGTGTCAGATTAACATCATGTCCCTGTGTCAGATTAACATGAGGTCCCTGTGTCAGATTAACATCATGTCCCTGTGTCAGATTAACATGATGTCCCTGTGTCAGATTAACATCATGTCCCTGTGTCAGATTAACATGAGGTCCCTGTGTCAGATTAACATGAGGTCCCTGTGTCAGATTAACATCATGTCCCTGTGTCAGATTAACACGAGGTCCCTGTGTCAGATTAACATGAGGTCCCTGTGTCAGATTAACATGATGTTCCTGTGTCAGATTAACACGAGGTCCCTGTGTCAGATTAACATGAGGTCCCTATGTCAGATTAACATGAGGTCCCTGTGTCAGATTAACATGATGTCCCTGTGTCAGATTAACATGAGGTCCCTGTGTCAGATTAACATGATGTCCCTGTGTCAGATTAACATGAGGTCCCTGTGTCAGATTAACAGGTCCCTGTGTCAGATTAACATGAGGTCCCTGTGTCAGATTAACATGAGGTCCCCATGTCAGATTAACATGAGGTCCCTGTGTCAGATTAACATGATGTCCCTGTGTCAGATTAACATGAGGTCCCTGTGTCAGATTAACATGATGTCCCTGTGTCAGATTAACATGATGTCCCTGTGTCAGATTAACATGATGTCCCTGTGTCAGATTAACATGAGGTCCCTGTGTCAGATTAACATGATGTCCCTGGGTCAGATTAACATCATGTCCCTGTGTCAGATTAACATCATGTCCCTGTGTCAGATTAACATGAGGTCCCTGTGTCAGATTAACATGAGGTCCCTGTGTCAGATTAACATGAGGTCCCTGTGTCAGATTAACATGAGGTCCCTGTGTCAGATTAACATGATGTCCCTGGGTCAGATTAACATGATGTCCCTGGGTCAGATTAACATGAGGTCCCTGTGTCAGATTAACATGAGGTCCCTGTGTCAGATTAACATGAGGTCCCTGTGTCAGATTAACATGATGTCCCTGGGTCAGATTAACATGAGGTCCCTGTGTCAGATTAACATGAGGTCCCTGTTTCAGATTAACATGAGGTCCCTGTGTCAGATTAACATGATGTCCCTGGGTCAGATTAACATGATGTCCCTGGGTCAGATTAACATGAGGTCCCTGTGTCAGATTAACATGAGGTCCCTGTGTCAGATTAACATCATGTCCCTGTGTCAGATTAACATGAGGTCCCTGTGTCAGATTAACATGATGTCCCTGTGTCAGATTAACATGATGTCCCTGTGTCAGATTAACATCATGTCCCTGTGTCAGATTAACATGAGGTCCCTGTGTCAGATTAACATGATGTCCCTGTGTCAGATTAACATGAGGTCCCTGTGTCAGATTAACATGAGGTCCCTGTGTCAGATTAACATGAGGTCCCTGTGTCAGATTAACATGAGGTCCCTGTGTCAGATTAACACGAGGTCCCTGTGTCAGATTAACATGAGGTCCCTGTGTCAGATTAACATGAGGTCCCTGTGTCAGATTAACATGAAGTCCCTGTGTCAGATTAACATGAGGTCCCTGTGTCAGATTAACATGAGGTCCCTGTGTCAGATTAACATGAGGTCCCTGTGTCAGATTAACACGAGGTCCCTGTGTCAGATTAACATGAGGTCCCTGTGTCAGATTAACATGAGGTCCCTGTGTCAGATTAACATGATGTCCCTGTGTCAGATTAACATCATGTCCCTGTGTCAGATTAACATGAGGTCCCTGTGTCAGATTAACATGATGTCCCTGTGTCAGATTAACATGATGTCCCTGTGTCAGATTAACATGAGGTCCCTGTGTCAGATTAACATGAGGTCCCTGTGTCAGATTAACATGATGTCCCTGTGTCAGATTAACATCATGTCCCTGTGTCAGATTAACATCATGTCCCTGTGTCAGATTAACATCATGTCCCTGTGTCAGATTAACATCATGTCCCTGTGTCAGATTAACATCATGTCCCTGTGTCAGATTAACATCATGTCCCTGTGTCAGATTAACATGAGGTCCCTGATGATTAACATGAGGTCCCTGTGTCAGATTAACATGAGGTCCCTGTGTCAGATTAACATCATGTCCCTGTGTCAGATTAACATCATGTCCCTGTGTCAGATTAACATGAGGTCCCTGTGTCAGATTAACATCATGTCCCTGTGTCAGATTAACATCATGTCCCTGTGTCAGATTAACATCATGTCCCTGTGTCAGATTAACATCATGTCCCTGTGTCAGATTAACATCATGTCCCTGTGTCAGATTAACATCATGTCCCTGTGTCAGATTAACATCATGTCCCTGTGTCAGATTAACATCATGTCCCTGTGTCAGATTAACATCATGTCCCTGTGTCAGATTAACATCATGTCCCTGGTTTAACATCCAGCCTCCAGATTGATGTCTGTTTTGCTTCTGTTTGTATTTTTAACCTCACAATCATGTTTTTTCAATGAACGTCTGAATTGAGTGGCTCCATTATTTTGTAAATCGTACCTTATTCCCTATGTAGTGCACTACTTTTAACCAGGGCCTATAAGGAATCCCATACTGCTCTGATCAAAAGTAGTGCACTACATAAGGAATAGGGTGCCATTTGGGGCCTACCCCTGTGAACACTGGAGCTCTGTGGAGCCCGACAGCTCTGTGGCTCCGTCCCGCTGTCCGCCACGGCGGAGGTGGTGTTGATGGGTCTCGCCGCCGGGGGCCTGGAGGGGCCCGGGAGGGGCTGTCATTCTAGGCACTCTCTTTTGTGTTTGAGTCTGATTCTATCTGACAGGCTAAATCTTTGTCTGTGGCCGCGCACCGGGGTAAACTGGCTCCCACAAGAATGTTGTTGCAGAGTGGAGCAACACCAGGGGTGGTGGTTGGTCCGAATGATCTCATATCAGACAAGTTCTGCTTCCCAAATGGCTTCCCTATTCTCAAGGACCTTCAGAAAGTATTCACCCCCCCCTTGACTTTTTCCACATTTTGTTCCAACCTGAATTTAAAATGGATTTAAGTTGAGATTTTTGGCGGGGGGTCACTGGCCTTCACACAATACCCCATGTTTTGGGGCAAATCCAATCCAGTACCACTTTCCATATTTTCAACCATTGTGGTGGCTGCATCATGTTATGGGTATGCTTGTAATCTTTAAGGGTTGGTGAGTTGTTCAGGATCTAAAGAATGGGAATGGAGTTAAGCACAGGCAGAATCCTAGAGGAAAACCTGGTTCAGTCTGGTTTCCACCAGACACTGGGAGATGAATTCACCTTTCAGCAGGACAATAACCTAAAACACAAGGCCAAATCTACACTGTAGTTGCTGACCAAGAAGACAGTGAATGTTCCTGAGAGGCCGAGTTACAGTTTTGACTGAAATCTGCTTCAACATCTAAAATGGCTGTCGAGCAACAACCGATGTGACGGAGCGGAAAGAATTTTGAAAAGAACAAATGTTGTACAATCCAGATGAGGAAAACTCTGAGAGACTCACAGCTCTAATCACAGGTCAAACATGTATAGCATCAGGGGAGTGAATACTTATTTATAAAATCATTATTTCTGTGTTTCATTTTCATTTGCAGAAATGTCTAAAAACATGTTTTCACTTTTTGCCATTTTGGGATATTGTGTGTAAATCAATTGAATCCATGTTGATTTCAGGCTGTAACAAAACTAAATGTGCTATGAGTCAAGGGGTATGAATTAGTGTCACAAACGTCGTCAGGGAAATGACCGGACCAAGCTGCAGCGTGGGTAGTTATCGGCAACAAAAACAAGAAACAACAACTACGACCGTGAAGCTTACTAGGACTATACAGGCCATCAACACAGACAACATCCCACAACTAATGTGGGAAAACAGGCTGCCTAAGTAAGATTCCTAATCAGAGACAATGATAGACACCCGGCCAAAACATAGAAACATCTCTGGAGCTGATAGGCTTGAGGTCATAAACAGCTCAATGCTTGAAGCACAGCGAAGAGCTGCTGGCAAACGCACGAATAGGGCTGTTTGAATGAATGCTTACGGCCTACCACCGCTCAGTCAGACTGCTCTATCAAATCATAGACTTAATTATAACATAATAACACACAGAAATACGAGCCTTAGGTCATTAATATGGGCGAATCCAGAAACTATCATCTCGAAAACAAGACGTTTATTCTTTCAGTGAAATACGGAACCGTTCCGTACTTTATCTAACGGGTGGCATCCATAAGTCTAAATATTGCTGTTACATTACACAACCTTCAATGTTATGTCATAATTATGTACAATTCTGGCAAATTAATTACGGTCTTTGTTAGGAATAAATGGACTTCACACAGTTCGCAACGAGCCAGACGGCCCAAACTGCTGCATAAACCCTGACTGCTTGCACGGAACGCAAGAGAGGTGACACAATTTCCCTAGTTATACGAAATTAATGTTAGCAGGCAATATTAACTAAATATGCAGGTTTAAAAGTATATACTTGTGTACTGATTTGAAAGAAAGGCATTGATGTTTATATTTAGGTTTGGTGCAACGACAAATCATCACCCGTTTGGCGAAGTAGGATGTGATTCGATGAGAAATTAACAGGAGTCGCATCAATTATATGCAACGCAGGACACGCTAGATAAACTAGTAATATCATCAACCATGTGTAGTTAACTAGTGATTATGTTAAGATTGATTGTTTTTTATAAGATAAGTTTAATGCTAGCTAGCAACTTAGCTTGGCTCCTTGCTGCCCTCACGTAACAGGTAGTCAGCCTGCCATGCGGGCTCCTCGTGGAGTGCAATGTAAGGCAGGTGGTTAGAGCGTTGGACTAGTAACCGGAAGGTTGCAAAAACGAATCATCAAGCTGACAAGGCAAAAAATCTGTCGTTCTGCCCCTGAACAAACCCACCTTTCCATAGTTAAATAAAGGTGTAAAAAAAATAAAAATAATAAACATTTGTCCAAATCGGTGTCCAAAAATACAGATTTCCGATTGTTATGAAAACTTTAAATCGGCCCTAATTAATCGCCCATTCCGATTAATCGGTCGACCTCTGGTATGAATACTTTCTGAAGGTAGTGTAGTGTACTACCCTCGTCCTCCAAGTAGTTGAGGTTTCTCCGGGTAAGTGGCTGCTGTGATAGGAGCGGGAGGAGAACCTGGCTCTGGCCCTGGGCTAGACTGGGATTCGGCCTTGTCTGGGAGAATTGTCTCTTGCCCCCTCTTATCTCTCTCTCTCTCTCACACACACACACACACACACACACACACACACACACACACACACACACACACACACACACACACACACACATACACACACACACACACACACACACACACAAACACACACACAAACACACAAACACACACACACACACACACACACACACACACACACACACACACACACACACACACACACACACACACACACACACACACACACACACACACACACACACACACACAGCCCCCAGGATGACCGACAGACAGGCATGTATTCAGCTTGTAAGAATCTAACCAGTCCCAGTCCATCTCTTCATCCCTGGTGTTCTGAACATGTCTGTTTATTCTCCCATTCCTATACATACAAACAAGTCACTATCCAGCATAAAACCTGTTTACTATAAAACCTATTTACCTTAAAAACTATTTAGTTTAAAACCTATTTAGCTTCAAACCTATTTATCTTCAAACCGATTTAGCTTAACACCTATTTAGCTTGGTCAATTGTCAATCTGGATTTAATTTGTGTGTATGGGTGTAATGTCTTCATGGAACACACCAACATAGATGGACTGACCAATCAGATGTATTTATAGAACACACCTACAGGGATGGACTGACCAATCAGATGTATTTATAGAACACACCTACAGGGATGGACTGACCAATCAGATGTATTTATAGAACACACCTACAGGGATGGACTGACCAATCAGATGTATTTATAGAACACACCTACAGGGATGGACTGACCAATCAGATGTATTTATAGAACACACCTACAGGGATGGACTGACCAATCAGATGTATTTATAGAACACACCTACAGGGATGGACTGACCAATCAGATGTATTTATAGAACACACCTACAGGGATGGACTGACCAATCAGATGTATTTATAGAACACACCTACAGGAATGGACTGACCAATCAGATGTATTTATAGAACACACCTACAGGGATGGACTGACCAATCAGACAGGGATGGTATATCATCTGAACTGACAAAGCAGGACTCCCAAAGTAGACCAACGTAACTCGATATGAAAGTTGTACCACAGCCGCTCGTTCCCGTAGCTAGAGACTTCAGTTACATTGTATATCACTGAACACATCTATTGACTCACTCTTTTAGTACTTTTGCTCGAAGGAAGTTGTCAAATAAGGGAAACCTGCTATAGCACCACCTTACTATCCTGTTGTCATATAGGAAGTCTGTGGTCTAGCACCCCATTCTACCTTTCCCTTTGTCCCAGTCAGGACTGGAAAGTTAATAAAGAACCTTGAAAGAAATCCTTGAGTCAGACTTGAGTAATCCTAATGAGGAGTCAGACTTGAGTAGAGTCAGACTTGAGTAATCCTAATGAGGAGTCAGACTTGAGTAGAGTCAGACTTGAGTAATCCTAATGAGGAGTCAGACTTGAGTAATCCTAATGAGGAGTCAGACTTGAGTAGAGTCAGACTTGAGTAATCCTAATGAGGAGTCAGACTTGAGTAATCCTAATGAGGAGTCAGACTTGAGTAATCCTAATGAGGAGTCAGACTTGAGTAGAGTCAGACTTGAGTAATCCTAATAAGGAGTCAGACTTGAGTAATCCTAATGAGGAGTCAGACTTGAGTAATCCTAATGAGGAGTCAGACTTGAGTAATCCTAATGAGGAGTTGGTGCCTGCTCCCTCTACTCATTAGCCCCCATAGGAATGCAGGGGTCAAATCTCAAGACCTGGACTACTGCTGGAGTCTCTGCTACCAGTCTCTGCTACTAGAGTCTCTGCTACAAGAGTCTCTGCTACTGGAGTCTCTGCTACTAGAGTCTCTGCCACTAGAGTCTCTGCTACTAGAGTCTCTGCTACTAGAGTCTCTGCTGCTGGAGTCTCTGCTACTAGAGTCTCTGCAACTAGAGTCTCTGCTACTAGAGTCTCTGCTACTAGAGTCTCTGCTGCTGGAGTCTCTGCTACTAGAGTCTCTGCCACTGGAGTCTCTGCTACTAGAGTCTCTGCCACTAGAGTCTCTGCTACTAGAGTCTCTGCTGCTGGAGTCTCTGCTACTAGAGTCTCTGCTACTAGAGTCTCTGCTACAAGAGTCTCTGCTACTAGAGTCTCTGCTACTAGAGTCTCTGCTACTAGAGTCTCTGCTACTAGAGTCTCTGCTACTAGAGTCTCTGCTACTAGAGTCTCTGCTACTAGAGTCTCTGCTACTAGAGTCTCTGCTACTAGAGTCTCTGCTACTAGAGTCTCTGCTGCTGGAGTCTCTGCTACTAGAGTCTCTGCTACTAGAGTCTCTGCTACTAGAGTCTCTGCTACTAGAGTCTCTGCTACAAGAGTCTCTGCTACTAGAGTCTCTGCTACTAGAGTCTCTGCTGCTGGAGTCTCTGCTACTAGAGTCTCTGCTACTAGAGTCTCTGCTACTAGAGTCTCTGCTACTAGAGTCTCTGCTACTAGAGTCTCTGCTACTAGAGTCTCTGCTACTAGAGTCTCTGCTACTAGAGTCTCTGCTACTAGAGTCTCTGCTACTAGAGTCTCTGCTACTAGAGTCTCTGCTACTAGAGTCTCTGCTACAAGAGTCTCTGCTACTAGAGTCTCTGCTACTAGAGTCTCTGCTACTAGAGTCTCTGCTACTAGAGTCTCTGCCACTAGAGTCTCTGCTACTAGAGTCTCTGCCACTAGAGTCTCTGCTACTAGAGTCTCTGCTACTAGAGTCTCTGCTACTGGAGTCTCTGCTACTAGAGTCTCTGCTACAAGAGTCTCTGCTACAAGAGTCTCTGCTACAAGAGTCTCTGCTACTAGAGTCTAGAGTAAAAAAGGATAGCAGCCATACAGTAGAGGACCATGTTAAACCACCTGATGAATCTCCACCTGGCCCTGACCACTACAGTCTGGTCCACCTCCTCTACCTGGTCCTGACCACTGTAGTCTGGTCCACCTCCTCTACCTGGTCCTGACCACTACAGTCTGGTCCACCTCCTCTACCTGGTCCTGACCACTGTAGTCTGGTCCACCTCCTCTACCTGGTCCTGACCACTACAGTCTGGTCCACCTCCTCTACCTGGTCCTGACCACTACAGTCTGGTCCACCTCCTCTACCTGGTCCTGACCACTGTAGTCTGGTCCACCTCCTCTACCTGGTCCTGACCACTACAGTCTGGTCAAACTCCTCTACCTGGTCCTGACCACTACAGTCTGGTCCACCTCCTCTACCTGGTCCTGACCACTACAGTCTGGTCAAACTCCTCTACCTGGTCCTGACCACTGTAGTCTGGTCCACCTCCTCTACCTGGTCCTGACCACTACAGTCTGGTCCACCTCCTCTACCTGGTCCTGACCACTACAGTCTGGTCCACCTCCTCTACCTGGTCCTGACCACTACAGTCTGGTCCACCTCCTCTACCTGGTCCTGACCACTACAGTCTGGTCCACCTCCTCTACCTGGTCCTGACCACTACAGTCTGGTCCACCTCCTCTACCTGGTCCTGACCACTACAGTCTGGTCCACCTCCTCTACCTGGTCCTGACCACTACAGTCTGGTCCACCTCCTCTACCTGGTCCTGACCACTACAGTCTGGTCCACCTCCTCTACCTGGTCCTGACCACTGTAGTCTGGTCCACCTCCTCTACCTGGTCCTGACCACTGTAGTCTGGTCCACCTCCTCTACCTGGTCCTGACCACTACAGTCTGGTCCACCTCCTCTACCTGGTCCTGACCACTACAGTCTGGTCCACCTCCTCTACCTGGTCCTGACCACTACAGTCTGGTCCACCTCCTCTACCTGGTCCTGACCACTGTAGTCTGGTCCACCTCCTCTACCTGGTCCTGACCACTACAGTCTGGTCCACCTCCTCTACCTGGTCCTGACCACTATAGTCTGGTCCACCTCCTCTACCTGGTCCTGACCACTACAGTCTGGTCCACCTCCTCTACCTGGTCCTGACCACTACAGTCTGGTCCACCTCCTCTACCTGGTCCTGACTACTACAGTCTGGTCCACCTCCTCTACCTGGTCCTGACCACTACAGTCTGGTCCACCTCCTCTACCTGGTCCTGACCACTACAGTCTGGTCCACCTCCTCTACCTGGTCCTGACCACTACAGTCTGGTCCACCTCCTCTACCTGGTCCTGACCACTACAGTCTGGTCCACCTCCTCTACCTGGTCCTGACCACTACAGTCTGCTCCACCTCCTCTACCTGCTAAACTACAGGACACGACTGATGCCAGGCTAAACTACAGGACACGACTGATGCCAGGCTAAACTACAGGACACGACTGATGCCAGGCTAAACTACAGGACACGACTGATGCCAGGCTAAACTACAGGACACGGCTGATGCCAGGCTAAACTACAGGACACGGCTGATGCCAGGCTAAACTACAGGACACGGCTGATGCCAGGCTAAACTACAGGACACGACTGATGCCAGGCTAAACTACAGGACACGACTGATGCCAGGCTAAACTACAGGACACGACTGATGCCAGGCTAAACTACAGGACACGACTGATGCCAGGCTAAACTACAGGACACGACTGATGCCAGGCTAACCTACAGGACACGGCTGATGCCAGGCTAACCTACAGGACAAGGCTGATGCCAGGCTAAACTTCAGGACACGACTGATGCCAGGCTAACCTACAGGACACGACTGATGCCAGGCTAACCTACAGGACACGACTGATGCCAGGCTAACCTACAGGACACGACTGATGCCAGGCTAAACTACAGGACACGACTGATGCCAGGCTAAACTACAGGACACGGCTGATGCCAGGCTAAACTACAGGACACGGCTGATGCCAGGCTAAACTACAGGACACGACTGATGCCAGGCTAACCTACAGGACACGACTGATGCCAGGCTAAACTACAGGACACGACTGATGCCAGGCTAAACTACAGGACAAGGCTGATGCCAGGCTAAACTACAGGACACGACTGATGCCAGGCTAAACTACAGGACACGACTGATGCCAGGCTAAACTACAGGACATGGCTGATGCCAGGCTAACCTACAGGACATGGCTGATGCCAGGCTAACCTACAGGACACGACTGATGCCAGGCTAAACTACAGGACAAGGCTGATGCCAGGCTAAACTACAGGACACGACTGATGCCAGGCTAAACTACAGGACACGACTGATGCCAGGCTAAACTACAGGACATGGCTGATGCCAGGCTAAACTACAGGACAAGGCTGATGCCAGGCTAAACTACAGGACACGACTGATGCCAGGCTAAACTACAGGACACGGCTGATGCCAGGCTAAACTACAGGACACGACTGATGCCAGGCTAAACTACAGGACACGGCTGATGCCAGGCTAAACTACAGGACACGACTGATGCCAGGCTAAACTACAGGACACGACTGATGCCAGGCTAACCTACAGGACACGACTGATGCCAGGCTAAACTACAGGACACGACTGATGCCAGGCTAAACTACAGGACACGGCTGATGCCAGGCTAAACTACAGGACACGACTGATGCCAGGCTAAACTACAGGACACGACTGATGCCAGGCTAAACTACAGGACACGACTGATGCCAGACTAAACTACAGGACACGACTGATGCCAGGCTAAACTACAGGACACGACTGATGCCAGGCTAAACTACAGGACAAGGCTGATGCCAGGCTAAACTACAGGACACGACTGATGCCAGGCTAAACTACAGGACAAGGCTGATGCCAGGCTAAACTACAGGACACGACTGATGCCAGGCTAAACTACAGGACACGACTGATGCCAGGCTAAACTACAGGACATGGCTGATGCCAGCTAAACTACAGGACAAGGCTGATGCCAGGCTAAACTACAGGACGACTGATGCCAGGCTAAACTACAGGACACGGCTGAAGCCAGGCTAAACTACAGGACACGACTGATGCCAGGCTAAACTACAGGGACTGATGCCAGGCTAAACTACAGGACACGGCTGATGCCAGGCTAAACTACAGGACACGGCTGATGCCAGGCTAAACTACAGGACAAGGCTGATGCCAGGCTAAACTACAGGACACGACTGATGCCAGGCTAAACTACAGGACACGGCTGATGCCAGGCTAAACTACAGGACACGGCTGAAGCCAGGCTAAACTACAGGACACGACTGATGCCAGGACAGGACACGACTGATGCCAGGCTAAACTACAGGACACGGCTGATGCCAGGCTAAACTACAGGACACGACTGATGCCAGGCTAAACTACAGGACACGTCTGATGCCAGACAGGACAGACTGATGCCAGACTAAACTACAGGACACGACTGATGCCAGGCTAAACTACAGGACACGGCTGATGCCAGGCTAAACTACAGGACACGACTGATGCCAGGCTAAACTACAGGACACGACTGATGCCAGGCTAAACTACAGGACACGGCAGATGCCAGGCTAAACTACAGGACAAGGCTGATGCCAGGCTAAACTACAGGACACGACTGATGCCAGGCTAAACTACAGGCTGTGTCCTGTAGACCAACCAGCTACTTCCTTCCCTGATCAAGCCCTCCAGTGAGGAGTTTGACCAGACTGTAGTGGTCAGGACCAGGTAGAGGAGGTGGACCAGACTGTAGTGGTCAGGACCAGGTAGAGGAGGTGGACCAGACTGTAGTGGTCAGGACCAGGTAGAGGAGGTGGACCAGACTGTAGTGGTCAGGGCGAGGTAGAGGAGGTGGACCAGACTGTAGTGGTCAGGGCCAGGTAGAGGAGGTGGACCAGACTGTAGTGGTCAGGGCCAGGTAGAGGAGGTGGACCAGACTGTAGTGGTCAGGACCAGGTAGAGGAGGTGGACCAGACTGTAGTGGTCAGGGCCAGGTAGAGGAGGTGGACCAGACTGTAGTGGTCAGGGCGAGGTAGAGGAGGTGGACCAGACTACAGTGGTCAGGACCAGGTAGAGGAGGTGGACCAGACTGTAGTGGTCAGGACCAGGTAGAGGAGGTGGACCAGACTGTAGTGGTCAGGACCAGGTAGAGGAGGTGGACCAGACTAGTGGTCAGGACCAGGTAGAGGAGGTGGACCAGACTGTAGTGGTCAGGACCAGGTAGAGGAGGTGGACCAGACTAGTGGTCAGGACGAGGTAGAGGAGGTGGACCAGACTGTAGTGGTCAGGACCAGGTAGAGGAGGTGGACCAGACTAGTGGTCAGGGCCAGGTAGAGGAGGTGGACCAGACTGTAGTGGTCAGGGCGAGGTAGAGGAGGTGCACCAGACTGTAGTGGTCAGGACCAGGTAGAGGAGGTGGACCAGACTAGTGGTCAGGACCAGGTAGAGGAGGTGGACCAGACTGTAGTGGTCAGGGCCAGGTAGAGGAGGTGGACCAGACTGTAGTGGTCAGGGCGAGGTAGAGGAGGTGGACCAGACTGTAGTGGTCAGGACCAGGTAGAGGAGGTGGACCAGACTGTAGTGGTCAGGACCAGGTAGAGGAGGTGGACCAGACTGTAGTGGTCAGGACCAGGTAGAGGAGGTGGACCAGACTGTAGTGGTCAGGACCAGGTAGAGGAGGTGGACCAGACTGTAGTGGTCAGGACCAGGTAGAGGAGGTGGACCAGACTGTAGTGGTCAGGACCAGGTAGAGGAGGTGGACCAGACTGTAGTGGTCAGGACCAGGTAGAGGAGGTGGACCAGACTGTAGTGGTCAGGACCAGGTAGAGGAGGTGGACCAGACTGTAGTGGTCAGGACCAGGTAGAGGAGGTGGACCAGACTGTAGTGGTCAGGACCAGGTAGAGGAGGTGGACCAGACTGTAGTGGTCAGGACCAGGTAGAGGAGGTGGACCAGACTGTAGTGGTCAGGACCAGGTAGAGGAGGTGGACCAGACTGTAGTGGTCAGGACCAGGTAGAGGAGGTGGACCAGACTGTAGTGGTCAGGGCGAGGTAGAGGAGGTGGACCAGACTGTAGTGGTCAGGACCAGGTAGAGGAGGTGGACCAGACTGTAGTGGTCAGGACCAGGTAGAGGAGGTGGACCAGACTGTAGTGGTCAGGACCAGGTAGAGGAGGTGGACCAGACTGTAGTGGTCAGGGGCGAGGTAGAGGAGGTGGACCAGACTGTAGTGGTCAGGACCAGGTAGAGGAGGTGGACCAGACTGTAGTGGTCAGGACCAGGTAGAGGAGGTGGACCAGACTGTAGTGGTCAGGACCAGGTAGAGGAGGTGGACCAGACTGTAGTGGTCAGGACCAGGTAGAGGAGGTGGACCAGACTGTAGTGGTCAGGACCAGGTAGAGGAGGTGGACCAGACTGTAGTGGTCAGGACCAGGTAGAGGAGGTGGACCAGACTGTAGTGGTCAGGACCAGGTAGAGGAGGTGGACCAGACTGTAGTGGTCAGGACCAGGTAGAGGAGGTGGACCAGACTGTAGTGGTCAGGACCAGGTAGAGGAGGTGGACCAGACTGTAGTGGTCAGGACCAGGTAGAGGAGGTGGACCAGACTGTAGTGGTCAGGACCAGGTAGAGGAGGTGGACCAGACTGTAGTGGTCAGGACCAGGTAGAGGAGGTGGACCAGACTGTAGTGGTCAGGACCAGGTAGAGGAGGTGGACCAGACTGTAGTGGTCAGGGCGAGGTAGAGGAGGTGGACCAGACTGTAGTGGTCAGGACCAGGTAGAGGAGGTGGACCAGACTGTAGTGGTCAGGACCAGGTAGAGGAGGTGGACCAGACTGTAGTGGTCAGGACCAGGTAGAGGAGGTGGACCAGACTGTAGTGGTCAGGACCAGGTAGAGGAGGTGGACCAGACTGTAGTGGTCAGGACCAGGTAGAGGAGGTGGACCAGACTGTAGTGGTCAGGACCAGGTAGAGGAGGTGGACCAGACTGTAGTGGTCAGGACCAGGTAGAGGAGGTGGACCAGACTGTAGTGGTCAGGACCAGGTAGAGGAGGTGGACCAGACTGTAGTGGTCAGGGCGAGGTAGAGGAGGTGGACCAGACTGTAGTGGTCAGGACCAGGTAGAGGAGGTGGACCAGACTGTAGTGGTCAGGGCGAGGTAGAGGAGGTGGACCAGACTGTAGTGGTCAGGACGAGGTAGAGGAGGTGGACCAGACTGTAGTGGTCAGGGCGAGGTAGAGGAGGTGGACCAGACTGTAGTGGTCAGGACCAGGTAGAGGAGGTGGACCAGACTACAGTGGTCAGGGCGAGGTAGAGGAGGTGGACCAGACTACAGTGGTCAGGACCAGGTAGAGGAGGTGGACCAGACTGTAGTGGTCAGGACCAGGTAGAGGAGGTGGACCAGACTGTAGTGGTCAGGGCGAGGTAGAGGAGGTGGACCAGACTGTAGTGGTCAGGGCGAGGTAGAGGAGGTGGACCAGACTGTAGTGGTCAGGGCGAGGTAGAGGAGGTGGACCAGACTGTAGTGGTCAGGGCGAGGTAGAGGAGGTGGACCAGACTGTAGTGGTCAGGGCGAGGTAGAGGAGGTGGACCAGACTGTAGTGGTCAGGGCCAGGTAGAGGAGGTGGACCAGACTGTAGTGGTCAGGGCGAGGTAGAGGAGGTGGACCAGACTGTAGTGGTCAGGGCCAGGTAGAGGAGGTGGACCAGACTGTAGTGGTCAGGGCCAGGTAGAGGAGGTGGACCAGACTGTAGTGGTCAGGGCGAGGTAGAGGAGGTGGACCAGACTACAGTGGTCAGGACCAGGTAGAGGAGGTGGACCAGACTGTAGTGGTCAGGACCAGGTAGAGGAGGTGGACCAGACTGTAGTGGTCAGGGCCAGGTAGAGGAGGTGGACCAGACTGTAGTGGTCAGGACCAGGTAGAGGAGGTGGACCAGACTGTAGTGGTCAGGCGAGGTAGAGGAGGTAGACCAGACTGTAGTGGTCAGGGCGAGGTAGAGGAGGTGGACCAGACTGTAGTGGTCAGGGCGAGGTAGAGGAGGTGGACCAGACTGTAGTGGTCAGGGCGAGGTAGAGGAGGTGGACCAGACTGTAGTGGTCAGGACCAGGTAGAGGAGGTGGACCAGACTGTAGTGGTCAGGGCGAGGTAGAGGAGGTGGACCAGACTGTAGTGGTCAGGACCAGGTAGAGGAGGTGGACCAGACTGTAGTGGTCAGGGCGAGGTAGAGGAGGTGGACCAGACTGTAGTGGTCAGGACCAGGTAGAGGAGGTGGACCAGACTGTAGTGGTCAGGACCAGGTAGAGGAGGTGGACCAGACTGTAGTGGTCAGGGCGAGGTAGAGGAGGTGGACCAGACTGTAGTGGTCAGGACCAGGTAGAGGAGGTGGACCAGACTGTAGTGGTCAGGGCCAGGTAGAGGAGGTGGACCAGACTGTAGTGGTCAGGGCCAGGTAGAGGAGGTGGACCAGACTGTAGTGGTCAGGACCAGGTAGAGGAGGTGGACCAGACTGTAGTGGTCAGGGCCAGGTAGAGGAGGTGGACCAGACTGTAGTGGTCAGGACCAGGTAGAGGAGGTGGACCAGACTGTAGTGGTCAGGACCAGGTAGAGGAGGTGGACCAGACTGTAGTGGTCAGGACCAGGTAGAGGAGGTGGACCAGACTGTAGTGGTCAGGACCAGGTAGAGGAGGTGGACCAGACTGTAGTGGTCAGGACCAGGTAGAGGAGGTGGACCAGACTGTAGTGGTCAGGACCAGGTAGAGGAGGTGGACCAGACTGTAGTGGTCAGGACCAGGTAGAGGAGGTGGACCAGACTGTAGTGGTCAGGACCAGGTAGAGGAGGTGGACCAGACTGTAGTGGTCAGGGCCAGGTAGAGGAGGTGGACCAGACTGTAGTGGTCAGGACCAGGTAGAGGAGGTGGACCAGACTGTAGTGGTCAGGGCCAGGTAGAGGAGGTGGACCAGACTGTAGTGGTCAGGGCGAGGTAGAGGAGGTGGACCAGACTGTAGTGGTCAGGGCGAGGTAGAGGAGGTGGACCAGACTGTAGTGGTCAGGACCAGGTAGAGGAGGTGGACCAGACTACAGTGGTCAGGGCGAGGTAGAGGAGGTGGACCAGACTACAGTGGTCAGGACCAGGTAGAGGAGGTGGACCAGCTACCACTGCACAAAGGTTCTGTTGTTGTAGGTCGATAATTCCAGTTTAGTAGCACAATGACTGATTGGATTTAAACCAACGTGCATGAACCTCTACCAACCACTCTGCTCTAATCCAGTCACTTAATGCATCCCAAATGGAACACTGTTCCCTATATAGTGCACTACGTTTTGACCAGAGGTCAGTGCGCTACATAGGGAATAGGGCGCTATTTGGGAAGTAGTTATAGCGTTTTATTCACCTAACAGGTAGTCTGTTTTGAATTAGTCTGCTCCTATTCTCAGGTTTCCTCTTTTAACATCTTAACTTCCTTAAAGAAGTCCGCTGTAAACTGTCATTGAATAGTTGAAACGTCGAGAAATTTATTCTGTCTGCGCCATCTTTTTTTTTGTGTTTTTTTTATCAAGCCATTTCGGTCTGTATTTCTCTGTAGAGCCTCTGTGAGTTTAATAGAAACACAGAAGAAAGAGCCTAACAGATGTACAGCCTGTGAAGCTTTTTTTGCCATAGAGTTGAGGGTTTCTTTGATAGCATCTTTCGTTTCTAACATGGTAGACAGAGGGGAAACAGCTGGATGTTTAACATGGTGGACAGAGAGGAAACAGCTGGATGTTTAACATGGTGGACAGAGAGGAAACAGCTGGATGTTTAACATGGAGGACAGAGAGGAAACAGCTGGATGTTTAACATGGAGGACAGAGAGGAAACAGCTGGATGTTTAACATGGAGGACAGAGAGGAAACAGCTGGATGTTTAACATTGTGGACAGAGAGGAAACAGCTGGATGTTTAACATGGAGGACAGAGAGGAAACAGCTGGATGTTTAACATGGAGGACAGAGAGGAAACAGCTGGATGTTTAACATGGTGGACAGAGAGGAAACAGCTGGATGTTTAACATGGTGGACAGAGAGGAAACAGCTGGATGTTTAACATAGTGGACAGAGAGGAAACAGCTGGATGTTTAACATGGAGGACAGAGAGGAAACAGCTGGATGTTTAACATGGAGGACAGAGGGGAAACAGCTGGATGTTTAACATGGAGGACAGAGAGGAAACAGCTGGATGTTTAACATGGTGGACAGATAGGAAACAGCTGGATGTTTAACATAGTGGACAGAGAGGAAACAGCTGGATGTTTAACATGGAGGACAGAGAGGAAACAGCTGGATGTTTAACATGGTGGACAGAGAGGAAACAGCTGGATGTTTAACATAGTGGACAGAGAGGAAACAGCTGGATGTTTAACATGGTGGACAGAGAGGAAACAGCTGGATGTTTAACATGGAGGACAGAGAGGAAACAGCTGGATGTTTAACATGGAGGACAGAGAGGAAACAGCTGGATGTTTAACATGGAGGACAGAGAGGAAACAGCTGGATGTTAACATGGAGGACAGAGAGGAAACAGCTGGATGTTTAACATGGAGGACAGGGAGGAAACAGCTGGATGTTTAACATGGAGGACAGAGAGGAAGCAGCTGGATGTTTAACATGGAGGACAGAGGGAAACAGCTGGATGTTTAACATGGAGGACAGAGAGGAAACAGCTGGATGTTTAACATGGTGGACAGATAGGAAACAGCTGGATGTTTAACATAGTGGACAGAGAGGAAACAGCTGGATGTTTAACATGGAGGACAGAGAGGAAACAGCTGGATGTTTAACATGGTGGACAGAGAGGAAACAGCTGGATGTTTAACATGGAGGACAGAGAGGAAACAGCTGGATGTTTAACATGGAGGACAGAGAGGAAACAGCTGGATGTTTAACATGGAGGACAGAGAGGAAACAGCTGGATGTTAACATGGAGGACAGAGAGGAAACAGCTGGATGTTTAACATGGAGGACAGGGAGGAAACAGCTGGATGTTTAACATGGAGGACAGAGAGGAAGCAGCTGGATGTTTAACATGGAGGACAGAGAGGAAACAGCTGGATGTTTAACATGGAGGACAGAGAGGAAACAGCTGGATGTTTAACATGGTGGACAGAGAGGAAACAGCTGGATGTTTAACATGGAGGACAGAGAGGAAACAGCTGGATGTTTAACATGGAGGACAGAGAGGAAACAGCTGGATGTTTAACATGGTGGACAGAGAGGAAACAGCTGGATGTTTAACATGGTGGACAGAGAGGAAACAGCTGGATGTTTAACATAGTGGACAGAGAGGAAACAGCTGGATGTTTAACATGGAGGACAGAGAGGAAACAGCTGGATGTTTAACATGGAGGACAGAGGGGAAACAGCTGGATGTTTAACATGGAGGACAGAGAGGAAACAGCTGGATGTTTAACATGGTGGACAGAGAGGAAACAGCTGGATGTTTAACATGGAGGACAGAGAGGAAACAGCTGGATGTTTAACATGGAGGACAGAGAGGAAACAGCTGGATGTTTAACATGGAGGACAGAGAGGAAACAGCTGGATGTTAACATGGAGGACAGAGAGGAAACAGCTGGATGTTTAACATGGAGGACAGGGAGGAAACAGCTGGATGTTTAACATGGAGGACAGAGAGGAAGCAGCTGGATGTTTAACATGGAGGACAGAGAGGAAACAGCTGGATGTTTAACATGGTGGACAGAGAGGAAACAGCTGGATGTTTAACATAGTGGACAGAGAGGAAACAGCTGGATGTTTAACATGGAGGACAGGGAGGAAACAGCTGGATGTTTAACATGGTGGACAGAGAGGAAACAGCTGGATGTTTAACATGGAGGACAGAGAGAAACAGCTGGATGTTTAACATGGTGGACAGAGGAAACAGCTGGATGTTTAACATGGAGGACAGAGAGGAAACAGCTGGATGTTTAACATGGAGGACAGAGAGGAAACAGCTGGATGTTTAACATGGAGGACAGAGAGGAAACAGCTGGATGTTTAACATGGAGGACAGAGAGAAACAGCTGGATGTTTAACATGGAGGACAGAGAGAGGGAAACAGCTGGATGTTTAACATGGAGGACAGAGAGGAAACAGCTGGATGTTTAACATGGAGGACAGAGAGGAAACAGCTGGATGTTTAACATGGAGGACAGAGAGGAAACAGCTGGATGTTTAACATGGAGGACAGAGAGGAAACAGCTGGATGTTTAACATGGTGGACAGAGAGGAAACAGCTGGATGTTTAACATGGTGGACAGAGAGGAAACAGCTGGATGTTTAACATGGAGGACAGAGAGGAAACAGCTGGATGTTTAACATGGAGGACAGAGAGGAAACAGCTGGATGTTTAACATGGAGGACAGAGAGGAAACAGCTGGATGTTTAACATGGAGGACAGAGAGGAAACAGCTGGATGTTTAACATGGAGGACAGAGAGGAAACAGCTGGATGGAGGACAGAGAGGAAACAGCTGGATGTTTAACATGGAGGACAGAGAGGAAACAGTGTTTAACATGGAGGACAGAGAGGAAACAGCTGGATGTTTAACATGGAGGACAGAGAGGAAACAGCTGGATGTTTAACATGGTGGACAGAGAGGAAACAGCTGGATGTTTAACATGGAGGACAGAGAGGAAACAGCTGGATGTTTAACATGGAGGACAGAGAGGAAACAGCTGGATGTTTAACATGGAGGACAGAGAGGAAACAGCTGGATGTTTAACATGGTGGACAGAGAGGAAACAGCTGGATGTTTAACATGGAGGACAGAGAGGAAACAGCTGGATGTTTAACATGGAGGACAGAGAGGGAACAGCTGGATGTTTAACATGGAGGACAGAGAGGAAACAGCTGGATGTTTAACATGGAGGACAGAGAGGAAACAGCTGGATGTTTAACATGGAGGACAGAGAGGAAACAGCTGGATGTTTAACATGGAGGACAGAGAGGAAACAGCTGGATGTTTAACATGGAGGACAGAGAGGAAACAGCTGGATGTTTAACATGGAGGACAGAGAGGAAACAGCTGGATGTTTAACATGGAGGACAGAGGAAACAGCTGGATGTTTAACATGGAGGACAGAGAGGAAACAGCTGGATGTTTAACATGGTGGACAGAGAGGAAACAGCTGGATGTTTAACATGGAGGACAGAGAGGAAACAGCTGGATGTTTAACATGGTGGACAGAGAGGAAACAGCTGGATGTTTAACATGGAGGACAGAGAGGAAACAGCTGGATGTTTAACATGGAGGACAGAGAGGAAACAGCTGGATGTTTAACATGGAGGACAGAGAGGAAACAGCTGGATGTTTAACATGGAGGACAGAGAGGAAACAGCTGGATGTTTAACATGGAGGACAGAGAGGAAACAGCTGGATGTTTAACATGGAGGACAGAGAGGAAACAGCTGGATGTTTAACATGGAGGACAGAGAGGAAACAGCTGGATGTTTAACATGGAGGACAGAGAGGAAACAGCTGGATGTTTAACATGGAGGACAGAGAGGAAACAGCTGGATGTTTAACATGGAGGACAGAGAGGAAACAGCTGGATGTTTAACATGGAGGACAGAGAAACAGCTGGATGTTTAACATGGAGGACAGAGAGGAAACAGCTGGATGTTTAACATGGAGGACAGAGAGGAAACAGCTGGATGTTTAACATGGAGGACAGAGAGGAAACAGCTGGATGTTTAACATGGAGGACAGAGAGGAAACAGCTGGATGTTTAACATGGAGGACAGAGAGGAAACAGCTGGATGTTTAACATGGAGGACAGAGAGGAAACAGCTGGATGTTTAACATGAAACAGAGGACAGAGAGGAAACAGCTGGATGTTTAACATGGAGGACAGAGGAAACAGCTGGATGTTTAACATGGAGGACAGAGAGGAAACAGCTGGATGTTTAACATGGAGGACAGAGAGGAAACAGCTGGAAACAGCTGGATGTTTAACATGGAGGACAGAGAGGAAACAGCTGGATGTTTAACATGGAGGACAGAGAGGAAACAGCTGGATGTTTAACATGGAGGACAGAGAGGAAACAGCTGGATGTTTAACATGGAGGACAGAGAGGAAACAGCTGGATGTTTAACATGGTGGACAGAGAGGAAGCAGCTGGATGTTTAACATGGAGGACAGAGAGGAAACAGCTGGATGTTTAACATGGTGGACAGAGAGGAAACAGCTGGATGTTTAACATGGTGGACAGAGAGGAAACAGCTGGATGTTTAACATGGAGGACAGGGAGGAAACAGCTGGATGTTTAACATGGTGGACAGAGAGGAAACTGGATGTTTAACATGGAGGACAGAGAGGAAACAGCTGGATGTTTAACATGGAGGACAGAGAGGAAACAGCTGGATGTTTAACATGGAGGACAGAGAGGAAACAGCTGGATGTTTAACATGGAGGACAGAGAGGAAACAGCTGGATGTTTAACATGGAGGACAGAGAGGAAACAGCTGGATGTTTAACATGGAGGACAGAGAGGAAACAGCTGGATGTTTAACATGGAGGACAGAGAGGAAACAGCTGGATGTTTAACATGGAGGACAGAGAGGAAACAGCTGGATGTTTAACATGGAGGACAGAGAGGAAACAGCTGGATGTTTAACATGGAGGACAGAGAGGAAACAGCTGGATGTTTAACATGGAGGACAGAGAGGAAACAGCTGGATGTTTAACATGGAGGACAGAGAGGAAACAGCTGGATGTTTAACATGGAGGAC
>NC_068429.1:672500-687500 GCF_023373465.1 Oncorhynchus keta | reverse complement strand
GTTCATTAAGACCTTGACGTTTCATCAATGCCTCAGCTGTTCATCAAGACCTCAGCTGTTCATCAAGACCTCAGCTGTTCATCAAGACCTCAGCTGTTCATCAAGACCTCTGCTGTTCATCAAGACCTCGGCTGTTCATCACGACCTCAGCTGTTCAACAAGACCTCAGCTGTTCATCAAGACCTCTGCTGTTCATCAAGACCTCAGCTGTTCATCAAGACCTCGGTTGTTTATCAAGACATCAGCTGTTCATCAAGACCTCGGCTGTTCATTAAGACCTCGGCTGTTCATCAAGAGCTCGGCTGTTCATCAAGACCTCAGCTGTTCATCAAGACCTCAGCTGTTCATCTAGACCTCAGCTGTTCATCAAGACCTCAGCTGTTCAACAAGACCTCAGCTGTTCATCAAGACATCGGCTCTTCATCAAGACCTCAGCTGTTCATCAAGACATCGGCTGTTCATCAAGACATCGGCTGTTCATCAAGACCTCGGCTGTTCATCAAGACCTCGGTTGTTCATCAAGACCTCGGCTGTTCATCAAGACATCGGCTGTTCATCAAGACCTCGGCTGTTCATCAAGACCTCGGCTGTTCATCAAGACCTCAGCTGTTCATCAAGACATTAGCATATAGAATCAGGTGTGGTAGAACTGGGCTTGAACAAAAAATTCGGCATAAACCTATATCTTGTTTTGCGGCCATCCCCGAGTTGTATTTACAAAGTTATTTACAAATATTCCGTCATAACTCACATTTTTTTTTACAGGTAATGTACTACTAGATCTTTCTACAGTTAACTATAAGGTTCATTTTCATGTTGATCATTTCTATATTTTCCAGGAGCTTGCTCGATTGTCTTACGTGAGATCAGTTTGCTAACATAAAGGCTGTTTGAGAAGGTTTGAATACTAAGCAACCTGCCTCCACATAGTTTGAAGCACAATAGACCAACATAGCTACTGTAGTAGGTCAGCGCTGGGTGCTGGAAAACCTTGGTGGAGCATGGGTAGAATAGGTATTGTGGTGATCATGTGAATTTCCTTTATTTTTCGGCTTCAGACCAATGCTTAGTCTCACATAAAACATATTTTTCGTTTTCAATATACATAATGATAGGTAGGGTGGTATAACTAAATACAGTAAGGATAGGTAGAGTTATATTATTAAATACAGTAAAGATATGTAGAGTTATATTATTAAATACAGTAAGGACAGGTAGAGTTAAATTATTAAATACAGTAAGGATAGGTAGAGTTATATTATTAAATACAGTAAGGACAGGTAGAGTTATATTATTAAATACAGTAAGGACAGGTAGAGTTATATTATTAAATACAGTAAGGACAGGTAGAGTTATATTATTAAATACAGTAAGGATATGTGGAGTTATATTATTAAATACAGTAAAGATATGTAGAGTTATATTATTAAATACAGTAAGGACAGGTAGAGTTATATTATTAAATACAGTAAGGACAGGTAGAGTTATATTATTAAATACAGTAAGGACAGGTAGAGTTATATTATTAAATACAGTAAGGACAGGTAGAGTTATATTATTAAATACAGTAAGGACAGGTAGAGTTATATTATTAAATACAGTAAGGATAGGTAGAGTTATATTATTAAATACAGTAAGGACAGGTAGAGTTATATTATTAAATACAGTAAGGACAGGTATAGTTATATTATTAAATACAGTAAGGACAGGTAGAGTTATATTATTAAATACAGTAAGGACAGGTAGAGTTATATTATTAAATACAGTAAGGACAGGTAGAGTTATATTATTAAATACAGTAAGGACAGGTAGAGTTATATTATTAAATACAGTAAGGATATGTAGAATTATATTATTAAATACAGTAAGGACAGGTAGAGTTATATTATTAAATACAGTAAGGATATGTAGAGTTATATTATTAAATACAGTAAGGATATGTAGAGTTATATTATTAAATACAGTAAGGATAGGTAGAGTTATATTATTAAATACAGTAAGGATATGTAGAGTTATATTATTAAATACAGTAAGGACAGGTAGAGTTATATTATTAAATACAGTAAGGATATGTAGAGTTATATTATTAAATACAGTAAGGATATGTGGAGTGGTATTATTAAATACAGTAAGGGTATGTAGAGTTATATTATTAAATACAGTAAAGATATGTAGAGTTATATTAAATACAGTAAAGATATGTAGAATTATATTATTAAATACAGTAAGGATAGGTAGAGTTATATTATTAAATACAGTAAAGATATGTAGAGTTATATTATTAAATACAGTAAAGATATGTAGAGTTATATTAAATACAGTAAAGATATGTAGAGTTATATTAAATACAGTAAAGATATGTAGAATTATATTATTAAATACAGTAAGGATAGGTAGAGTTATATTATTAAATACAGTAAGAGTATGTAGAGTTATATTATTAAATACAGTAAGGACATGTAGAGTTATATTATTAAATACAGTAAGGATATGTAGAGTTATATTATTAAATACAGTAAGGATATGTAGAGTTATATTATTAAATACAGTAAGGGCAGGTAGAGTTATATTATTAAATACAGTAAGGACAGGTAGAGTTATATTATTAAATACAGTAAGGATAGGTAGAGTTATATTATTAAATACAGTAAGGATAGGTAGAGTTATATTATTAAATACAGTAAGGGTATGTAGAGTTATATTATTAAATACAGTGAGGGTTTGTAGAGTTATATTATTAAATACAATAAGGATATGTGGAGTGGTATTATTAAATACAGTAAGGATATGTGGAGTGGTATTATTAAATACAGTAAGGATATGTGGAGTGGTATTGTTAAATACAGTAAGGATAGGTAGAGTTATATTATTAAATACAGTAAGGACAGGTAGAGTTATATTATTAAATACAGTAAGGACAGGTAGAGTTATATTATTAAATACAGTAAGGATAGGTAGAGTTATATTATTAAATACAGTAAGGATATGTAGAGTTATATTATTAAATACAGTAAGGATATGTAGAGTTATATTATTAAATACAGTAAGGATAGGTAGAGTTATATTATTAAATACAGTAAGGATATGTAGAGTTATATTATTAAATACAGTAAGGACAGGTAGAGTTATATTATTAAATACAGTAAGGATATGTAGAGTTATATTATTAAATACAGTAAGGATATGTGGAGTGGTATTATTAAATACAGTAAGGGTATGTAGAGTTATATTATTAAATACAGTAAAGATATGTAGAGTTATATTAAATACAGTAAAGATATGTAGAATTATATTATTAAATACAGTAAGGATAGGTAGAGTTATATTATTAAATACAGTAAAGATATGTAGAGTTATATTATTAAATACAGTAAAGATATGTAGAGTTATATTAAATACAGTAAAGATATGTAGAGTTATATTAAATACAGTAAAGATATGTAGAATTATATTATTAAATACAGTAAGGATAGGTAGAGTTATATTATTAAATACAGTAAGAGTATGTAGAGTTATATTATTAAATACAGTAAGGACATGTAGAGTTATATTATTAAATACAGTAAGGATATGTAGAGTTATATTATTAAATACAGTAAGGATATGTAGAGTTATATTATTAAATACAGTAAGGGCAGGTAGAGTTATATTATTAAATACAGTAAGGACAGGTAGAGTTATATTATTAAATACAGTAAGGATAGGTAGAGTTATATTATTAAATACAGTAAGGATAGGTAGAGTTATATTATTAAATACAGTAAGGGTATGTAGAGTTATATTATTAAATACAGTGAGGGTTTGTAGAGTTATATTATTAAATACAATAAGGATATGTGGAGTGGTATTATTAAATACAGTAAGGATATGTGGAGTGGTATTATTAAATACAGTAAGGATATGTGGAGTGGTATTGTTAAATACAGTAAGGATAGGTAGAGTTATATTATTAAATACAGTAAGGACAGGTAGAGTTATATTATTAAATACAGTAAGGACAGGTAGAGTTATATTATTAAATACAGTAAGGATAGGTAGAGTTATATTATTAAATACAGTAAGGACAGGTAGAGTTATATTATTAAATACAGTAAGGATAGGTGGAGTGGTATTGTTAATTAAGTACAAAATTATTATTTACTTCCTATTTATTATGTATTTAGTCAATATTATTGTCTTCTGTTCCCTCTCTGGTCATATAGAAAGTGTATATCCAGGTATTGATCGTGTAGTAAAAGTAGATATTTCCATATCCCCAGGTGATTTTTGCCCTGAACCAGACCCTTGTACAGCAGGAGAGTGTGAGAGCAGGCAGTCTGCAGGGCTCCTATACCACTGAGGACCTCATCAAGCACTACAACTGTGGAGACCTCAACTCCATCATCTTCAACCATGACACCTCTCAGGTCAGTTACAACCACCACACCCCGTTACTCCTAACCCCTAACACAAACGACCCCTAACACTAACGACCCCCAACACTAATGACCCCTAACACGAACAACTCCTAACACAAATGATCCCTAACACGAACGACCCCTAACACAAACAACCCCTAAAACTAACGACCCCTAACACAAACAACCCCTAACACTACAACCACCACACCCCGTTACTCCTAACCAGTAACACTAATGACCCCTAACACTAACGACCCCTAACACTAATGACCCCTAACACGAATGACCCCTAATACTAACGACGAGTAACATTAACGATCCCTAACACTAATGACCCTTACACTAATGACCCCTAACACGAACAACCCCTGACACTAACGACCCCTAACACTAATAACACTAACGACCCCTAACACTAACGACCCCTAACACTAATGACCCCTAACACTAATGACCCCTAACACTAACGATCCCTAACACTAATGACCCCTAACACTAATGACCCCTAACACTAACGATCCCTAACACTATTGACCACTAACACTAACGATCCCTAACACTAATGACCCCTAACACTAATGACCCCTAACACTAACGATCCCTAACACTAACGATCCCTAACACTAATGACCCCTAACACGAACAACCCCTGACACTAACGACCCCTAACACTAATGACCCCAAACACTAATGATCCCTAACACTAACGACCCCTAACACTAACGACCCCTAACACTAATGACCCCTAACACTATTGACCACTAACACTAACGATCCCTAACACTAATGACCCCTAACACTAATGACCCCTAACACTAATGACCCTAACACTATTGACCACTAACACTAACGATCTCTAACACTAACGATCCCTAACACTAATGACCCCTAACACTATTGACCACTAACACTAACGACCCCTAACACTAATGACCCCTAACACTAACGATCCCTAACACTAACGACCCCTAACACCAATGACCCCTAACACTAACGACCCCTAACACCAATGACCCCTAACACTAACGACCCCTAACGACCACTAACACTAACGAACCCTAACACTAATGACCCCTAACACTAACGACCACTAACACTAAAGACCCCTAACACTAACGACCCCTAACACTAACGATCCTTAACACTAACGACCCTAACACTAACGACCCCTAACACTAATGACCCCTAACACTAACGACCCCTAACACTAACGACCCCTAACACTAACGACCCATCGGTATCACCTTATTGTTACGGGACTTTTGTACATTTCTGACCCATTTAGTTTAGACCTGATGGATAAATCTCTCACTGCTCATCACCCCCCCCCCCCTCCATCTGCAGGTCCCCAACTTCAACAACGTGACCCTGCGCCCCAGCGAACAGATAACGGCCCAGGAGATAGACAGCTACTTCAGGCAGGAACTGATCTACAAGAGGAACGACAGGATGGGGAACAGGGTTAAGACTCTGATGGAAGAACACCCTGACAACAGCTTCTTCTTCGCCTTCGGAGCAGGTCAGTGAGGATGATGATGATGATGAGAATAAGGAAGAGGATGATTAATGATCACACCCTTGGATGCCAAGATAAGGGGAAAGGAATCCAAGATTCTTTGAGATCATCATTTTGTAGGTTGGTTGTGTAAGCCTACAACGATGTCGTGGTTAGCCTTTGTCATGATTCATTCAGTATGGAGCTATGAAAAGTGACTCATCTTTACCTTCACCATCTTTAGTTCACCATCTTCACCATCTTTACCATCTTTAGTTATGAGCTGACTGTTTCTACAGTCTGGTCTGTAATTATTGGCACCCTCTGGTCTGTAATTATTGGCACCCTTGATAAAGATAAGCAAAAAAATGACTGTATGAAATAAATAACAAATACTGAGCTATGTTGTATGAAAAAAAAGGGAAATTATATATCTTTTTTATACTAATGCAGTTGCTCAGAGAAAGAGACTTTAAGTAATAAAAAATAAAACATCCAAAAAATAAATAAAAAATTTCAAAATTATTAGCACCCCTGTTTTCAGTACTCCAGTACCCTTCGATAAAATGTTTCATGAGGTGGCACCCTATTCCCTATGGGGTCTGGTCATTGGCACCCTATTCCCTATGGGGTCTGGTCAGATGGCACCCTATTCCCTATGGGGTCTGGTCATTGGCACCCTATTCCCTATGGGGTCTGGTCAGATGGCACCCTATTCCCTATGGGGTCTGGTCATTGGCACCCTATTCCCTATGGGGTCTGGTCAGATGGCACCCTATTCCCTATGGGGTCTGGTCAGATGGCACCCTATTCCCTATGGGGTCTGGTCAGATGGCACCCTATTCCCTATGGGGTCTGGTCATTGGCACCCTATTCCCTATGGGGTCTGGTCAGATGGCACCCTATTCCCTATGGGGTCTGGTCATTGGCACCCTATTCCCTATGGGGTCTGGTCAGATGGCACCCTATTCCCTATGGGGTCTGGTCAGATGGCACCCTATTCCCTATGGGGTCTGGTCAGATGGCACCCTATTCCCTATGGGGTCTGGTCAGATGGTATCCCTATGGGGTCTGGTCATTGGCACCCTATCTGGGGTCTGGTCAGATGGCACCCATTCTATGGGTCTGGTCATTGGCACCCTATTCCCATGGGGTCTGGAAAATGGCACCCTATTCCCTATGGGGTCTGGTCAAATGGAACCCTATTCCAGATTGGGGTCTGGTCTTTGGCACCCTATTCCCTATGGGGTCTTCAGATGGTTCCCTTTCCCTATGGAAGTCTGGTCAGATGGGCTATTCCCTATGGGGTCTCAGAAGAATAGTCTGGTGAAGAATAGAGTCTGGTCAAGAATAGAGTCTGGAAGAATAGAGACTGATTAAATAGGGTCTGGATTGGCAATAGGGTCTGGTCAGATGGCACTGATTCCCTATGGGGTCTGGTCATTGGCACCCTAAAGAATAGGGTCTGGTCAGATGGCACCCTATTCCCTATGGGGTCTGGAAGATGGCACCCTATTCCCTATGGGGTCTGGTCAGATGGCACCCTATCCCTATGGGGTCTGGTCATTGGCACCCTAAGAATGGGGTCTGGTCAGATGGCACCCTTTCCCTATGGGGTCTGGTCAAGCACCCTATATGGGGTCTGGTCAGAATGGCACCCTAAGAATGGGGACTGAAGTCAGATGGCACCCTATTCCCTATGGGGTCTAGTCAGATGGCACCCTATTCCCTATGGGATCTGATCAGAACTAGGGCACTATAAAAAGGGAATAGGGTACCATCTTGGTTCAGTCTGAGGTCAGGCATGAAAATGAAACATGTTGAAAATGAAATCAGATTGAAGCTACTTTAGAACAAACAGTTTAAATCGTTCTCTTTGTGAGCACGGAAGAATAGAGAGGGCTTTGCTAGACTGAAGAATAGAGACTGAAGAATAGAGACTGAAGAATAGAGACTGAAGAATAGAGACTGATTAAATAGAGACTGAAGAATAGAGACTGAAGAATAGAGAGGGCTTTGTTAGACTAAAGAATAGAGACTGAAGAATAGAGCCTGAAGAATAGAGACTGAAGAATAGAGACTGATTAAATGGAGACTGATTAAATAGAGACTGAAGAATAGAGACTGAAGAATAGAGACTGAAGAATAGAGACTGAAGAATAGAGAGGGCTTTGCTAGACTGAAGAATAGAGACTGAAGAATAGAGACTGAAGAACAGAGACTGAAGAATAGAGAGGGCTTTGCAAGACTGAAGAATAGAGACTGAAGAATAGAGACTGAAGAATAGAGAGTGCTTTGCTAGACTGAAGAATAGAGACTGAAGAATAGAGACTGAAGAATAGAGACCGAATAATAGAGACTGAAGAATAGAGAGGGTTTTGCAAGACTGAAGAATAGAGACTGAAGAATAGAGACTGGAGAATAGAGACTGAAGAATAGAGAGGGCTTTGCAAGACTGAAGAATAGAGACTGAAGAATAGAGACTGAAGAATAGAGACTGAAGAATAGAGAGGGCTTTGCTAGACTGAAGAATAGAGACTGAAGAATAGAGACTGAAGAATAGAGACTGAAGAACAAAGACTGAAGAATAGAGACTGAAGAATAGAGACTGAAGAATAGAGACTGAAGAATAGAGACTGAAGAATAGAGAGGGCTTTGCTAGACTGAAGAATAGAGACTGAAGAATAGAGACTGCATAATAGAGACTGAAGAATAGAGACTGAAGGAGATAAAGATCAAAACTTACAGAACTGGGAAGACCGTCGCTTAGAAACGTTGCAGTCCCTCTTTTGACCTGCCGATCGTGCTCGGTTCAGCTGCGATCCGTATGCCAACGCTCTCAGATTTAGGTGTGATATTCCTTGGAATCCACTTGTTGCCACATTGTCTGGTTCATTTAACTGAGACCTGGAAGCTGAGCAGGTTTATAATGGAGCTCTATAATGGACCAGAGAGCTGAGACCTGAGAGCTGAGAGCTGAGACCAGAGAGCTGAGACCTGAGAGCCGAGGGCTGAGACCAGGGAGCTGAGACCTGAGAGCTGAGGGCTGAGACCAGGGAGCTGAGACCTGAGGGCTGAGAGCTGAGACCAGAGACCTGAGGGCTGAGACCTGAGGGCTGAGACCTGAGGGCTGAGACCAGAGGGCTGAGACCAGAGGGCTGAGACCTGAGGGCTGAGACCTGAGGGCTGAGACCAGAGGGCTGAGACCAGAGGGCTGAGACCTGAGGGCTGAGGGCTGAGAGCCGAGGGATGAGAGCAGAGGGCTGAGACCTGAGGGCTGAGACCTGAGGGCTGAGACCAGAGGGCTGAGACCTGAGGGCTGAGAGCTGAGGGATGAGAGCTGAGGGATGAGGGCTGAGACCTGAGGGCCGAGACCTGAGGGCCGAGACCTGAGAGCCAAGACCTGAGAGCCGAGACCTGAGAGCCGAGGGCTGAGAGCTGAGGGATGAGAGCTGAGGGATGAGAGCTGAGGGATGAGACCTGCGGGCTGAGAGCTGAGGGATGAGGGCTGAGAGCCGAGGGCTGAGACCAGAGAGCTGAGACCTGCAGGCTGAGAGCTGAGACCTGAGGGCGGAGAGCCGAGGGCTGAGACCAGAGAGCTGAGAGCTGAGGGATGAGACCTGAGGGCTGAGAGCTGAGGGATGAGGGCTGAGAGCCGAGGGCTGAGACCAGAGAGCTGAGACCTGCAGGCTGAGAGCTGAGACCTGAGGGCGGAGAGCCGAGGGCTGAGGGATGAGACCTGAGGGCTGAGAGCTGAGGGATGAGGGCTGAGAGCTGTGACTACTCCTGCCAAATCTCATTCTAGAGAGTTAGGTCTCTCTCTCTGTTTTTGCCAGTCTTGCCCTCCTCCCACTTGTACACACTGTTCTCTTTGCATCTGTAATCATGTGTGTTACTGCGGCTATAAAACACTGTTTTACTTTAAAGGGCTGTGTGTGTGTGTGTGTGGGGGGGGGGGGTGTTTGAGAAGGGTTTACCAACGACATGCAGGTTTATAACAGTACCCTGCCCCTTCATTCTGCCCCTCCATGCCTCTGATGAGAACTATGACATAACAGTACCCTGCCCCTTCATTCTTGCCCCGGTGGGACATTTAAAAAAGAAAAGTCAGTCTAGCTGTGGGATGGGCTCATTCTCAGGACCTACTGTAGCAGTAAAACCTGCCTTGGTACTGGTGTGGCTTTATAGTTCTTAAGAAGTAAAACCTGCCTAGGTACTGGTTTGGCTTTATAGTTCTTAAGAAGTAAAACCTGCCTCGGTACTGGTTTGGTTCTATAGTTCTTTAGGAGTAAAACCTGCCTTGCTACTGGTTTGGCTTTATAGTTCTTAAGAAGTAAAACCTGCCTCGGTACTGGTTTGGTTCTATAGTTCTTTAGGAGTAAAACCTGCCTTGTTACTAGTTTGGCTTTATAGTTCTTAAGAAGTAAAACCTGCCTCGGTACTGGTTTGGTTCTATAGTTCTTTAGCAGTAACACCTGCCTTGGTACTGGTTTGGTTCCGAAGTTCATAAGAAGTAAAACCTGCCTCGCTACTGGTTTGGCTTTATAGTTTAGGAGTAAAACCTGTCATGGTACTGGTTTGGCTTTATAGTTTAGGAGTAAAAACTGTCATGGTACTGGTTTGGCTTTATAGTTCTTTAGGAGTAAAACCTGCCTTGGTACTGGTTTGGTTCTAAATCAAATCAAATCAAATTTATTCATATACCCTTCGTACATCAGCTGATATCTCAAAGTGCTGTACAGAAACCCAGCCTAAAACACCAAACATCAAGCAATGCAGGTGTAGAAGCACGGTGGCTAGGAAAAACACCCTAGAAAGGCCAAAACCTAGGAAGAAACCTAGAGAAGAACCAGGCTATGTGGGGTGGCCAGTCCTCTTCTGGCTGTGCCGGGTGGAGATTATAACAGAACATGACCAAGATGTTCAAATGTTCATAAATGACCAGCATGGTCGAATAATAATAAGGCAGAACAGTTGAAACTGGAGCAGCAGCACAGTCAGGTGGACTGGGGACAGCAAGGAGCCATCATGTCAGGTAGTCCTGGGGCATGGTCCTAGGGCTCAGGTCCTTGAAAGAGAGAGCAGCAGCATGGCCAGGCTGGACTGGGGACAGAACATGGCCATCATGTTCAAATGTTATAAATGACCAGCATGGTCCTAAGGCAGAACAGTTGAAACTGGAGCAGCAGCATGGCCAGGTGGACTGGGGACAGCAAGGAGTCATCATGTCAGGTAGTCCTGGGGCATGGTCCTAGGGCTCAGGTCCTCCGAGAGAGAGAAAGAAGAGAAGGAGAGAATTAGAGAACGCACACTTAGATTCACACAGGACACCGAATAGGACAGGAGAAGTACTCCAGACATAACAAACTGACCCTAGCCCCCCGACACATAAACTACTGCAGCATAAATACTGGAGGCTGAGACAGGAGGGGTCAGGAGACACTGTGGCCCCATCCGAGGACACCCCCGGACAGGGCCAAACAGGAAGGATATAACCCCACCCACTTTGCCAAAGCACAGCCCCCACACCACTAGAGGGATATCTATAGTTCTATAGTTCTTTAGAAGTAAAACCTGCCTTGGTACTGGTTTGGTTCCAAAGTTCTTTAGAAGTAAAACCTGCCTCGGTACTGGTTTGGTTCCAAAGTTCTTTAGAAGTAAAACCTGCCTCGGTACTGGTTTGGTTCCAAAGTTCTTTAGAAGTAAAACCTGCCTCGGTACTGGTTTGGTTCCAAAGTTCTTTAGAAGTAAAACCTGCCTCGGTACTGGTTTGGTTCCGAAGTTCTTTAGAAGTAAAACCTGCCTTGGTACTGGTTTGGTTCCAAAGTTCTTTAGGAGTAAAACCTGCCTCGGTACTGGTTTGGTTCCGAAGTTCTTTAGAAGTAAAACCTGCCTTGCTACTGGCTTGGTTTTATAGTTCTTTAGGAGTAAAACCTGCCTCGGTACTGGTTTGGTTTTATAGTTCTTTATGAGTAAAACCTGCCTTGCTACTGGTTTGGTTTTATAGTTCTTTAGGAGTAAAACCTGCCTCGGTACTGGCTTGGACTCTAACCCCTGGCACAACTAACAAGGACTACATTTAATTAGTTACTCTAACCACCCCCAGTACCCCTGGCTCCCAAGTACAGGAGTGAACATTTAATGACAATACTGCTGACAAGGGGAACAAACTGAGATATAGAGGGGCAATCAACAAACCCAGGTGACCCTGACACTCTAACCCCTGGTACAGGCCTCTAACCCCTGATATCCCTGACTCTAACCCCTGGTACCCCTGACTCTAAACCCTGGTATCCCTGACACTAACCCCTGGTACCCCTGACTCTAACCCCTGGTACCCCTGACTCTAACCCCTGGTACCCCTGACTCTAACCCCTGGTACCCCTGACTCTAACCCCTGGTATCCCTGACTCTAACCCCTGGTACCCCTGACTCTAACCCCTGAGTCTAACCCCTAGTACCCCTGACTCTAACCCCTGGTATCCCTGACTCTATCCCCTGGTACCCCTGACTCTAACCCCTGGTAACCCTGACTCTAACCCCTGGTACCCCTGACTCTAACCCCTGGTACCCTGACTCTAACCCCTGACTCTAACCCCCCCTGGTAACCCCTGACTCTAACCCCTGGTACCCTGACTCTAACCCCTGGTATCCCTGACTCTAACCCCTGACTCTATCTCCTGGTACCCCTGACTCTAACCCCTGGTATACCTGACTCTAACCCCTGACTCTATCCCCTGGTACCCCTGACTTTAACCCCTGGTACCCCAGCCTCTAACCCCTGGTACCCATGACTCTAACCCCTGGTACCCCTGACTCTAACCCCTGGTATCCCTGACTCTACCCCTGAATCTAACCCCTGGTACCCCTGACTCTAACCCCTGGTATCCCTGACTCTAACCCCTGGTATCCCTGACTCTAACCCCTGGTATCCCTGACTCTACCCCCTGACTCTAACCCCTGGTACCCCGGACTCTAACCCCTGGTACCCCTGACTCTAACCCCTGGTATCCCTGACTCTAACCCCTGACTCTAACCCCTGGTACCCCTGACTCTAACCCCTGGTACCCCTGACTCTAACCCCTGGTATCCCTGACTTTTACCCCTGGTATCCCTGACTCTAACCCCTGGTACCCCTGACTCTAACCCCTGGTATCCCTGACTCTAACCCCTGGTACCCCTGACGCTAACCCCTGGTACCCCTGACTCTAACCCCTGACTCTAACCCCTGTTACCCCTGACTCTAACCCCTGGTACCCCTGACGCTAACCCCTGGTATCCCTGACTCTAACCCCTGGTACCCCTGACTCTAACCCCTGGTACCCCTGACTCTAACCCCTGGTATCCCTGACTCTACCCCCTGAATCTAACCCCTGGTACCCCTGACTCTAACCCCTGTTACCCCTGACTCTAACCCCTGACTCTAACCCCTGGTACCCCTGACTCTAACCCCTGGTATCCCTGACTCTAACCCCTGGTACCCCTGACTAACCCCTGGTATCCCTGACTCTACCCCCTGAATCTAACTCCTGGTACCCCTGACTCTAACCCATGTTACCCCTGACTCTAACCCCTGACTCTAACCCCTGGTACCCCTGACTCTAACCCCTGGTATCCCTGACTCTAACCCCTGGTATCCCTGACTCTAACTCCTGGTACCCCTGGCTCTAACCCCTGGTACCCCTGGCTCTAACCCCTGGTACCCCTGACTTTAAGCCCTGGTACCCATGACTCTAACCCCTGGTATCCCTGACTCTAACCCCTGGTATCCCTGACTCTAACCCCTGACTCTAACCCCTGGTATCCCTGACTCTAACCCCTGGTACCCCTGACTCTAACCCCTGGTACCCCTGACTCTAACCCCTGGTACCCCCCTGTACCCCTGACTCTAACCCCTGTACCCCTCTAACCCCTGGTACCCCTGACTCTAACCCCTGACTCTAACCCTTGGTACCCCTGACTCTAACCCCTGGTACCCCTGACTCTAACCCCTGACTCTAACCCCTGACTCTAACCCCTGGTACCCCTGACTCTAACCCCTGGTACCCCTGACTCTAACCCCTGGTACCCCTGACTCTAACCCCTGACTCTAACCCCTGGTACCCCTGACTCTAACCCCTGGTACCCCTGACTCTAACCCCTGACTCTAACCCCTGGTACCCCTGACTCTAACCCCTGGTACCCCTGACTGTTCTTTACATGGACTTTGTCTGGTCCACCGAGGTGTTCTGTTCAGCTCAGGAGACAGCTTGGAGGCACCACTTTCAAACACTCAGACTGCAAGAATCCCTCCTGGGCTGTGATATTTTGAAAAATGAAATAGAGCCACAACTATTATCTCTATTTTGAGGGTTTCTCTAAAGATGACCCCTTTAGAGATATACATCCAGAGACATAGTCTATGTCCTTCGTGGCACCCTATTCCCTATGGGCCCTGGTCAACAGTAGTGCACTACTGGAGAATAGGCTGCCACTTGGGACACAGACAGAGGGCTTGGCTTGCTCTCTGCCAGAGTGAATCATGTGGAAACTGGCGTGTGTTTATCTCTCAGTCAGTGGTGTGAGAAATATGCCCTAATGTTGTTTGGGTTTCAGAGTGTTGTATCTTGGAGTCCGTTTAGTATCGTCTGCAGGATAACAGTTGGAAACATCCCGTTTAGTATCGTCTGCAGGATAACAGTTGGAAACAGCCCATTTAGTAATGTCTGCAGGATAACAGTTGGAACCATCCCGTTTAGTATCGTCTGAAGGATAACAGTTGGAAACATCCCGTTTAGTATCGTCTGAAGGATAACAGTTGTCTGCAGGATAACAGTTGGAAACATCCCGTTTAGTATCGTCTGAAGGATAACAGTTGGAAACAGCCCGTTAACAGTTGGAAACATCCCGTTTAGTATCGTCTGAAGGATAACAGTTGGAAACATCCCGTTTAGTATCGTCTGAAGGATAACAGTTGGAAACATCCCGTTTAGTATCGTCTGCAGGATAACAGTTGGAAACATCCCGTTTAGTATCGTCTGCAGGATAACAGTTGGAAACATCCCGTTTAGTATCGTCTGAAGGATAACAGTTGGAAACATCCCGTTTAGTATCGTCTGAAGGATA